>NW_019716266.1:0-3610 GCF_900074925.1 Ramularia collo-cygni
CAATTGCTGCCCTATTAATAAACTCTATAAACTAGTTTAAGAAGGAATTTAGAAAGATCTTTAAGATTAAGGATCTTAGAGAACTATCTAGAATCCTAGGAATAAACATTATAAGAAACAGGAAGCTTAGAACCCTAAAACTAGATTAAAGCTATTATATTTAGGAAAGTCTTTAGAAACTAGGCATTAAGTTAAAATCCTTAAAGCTAACTCTCTTACTAATAGACAATTATAAGGGACTTATTAAGTTAGGCCTAAATAATAAGAGATATAGCAAGGAGGAATACTAGATAACAATTAGAATATAGATATAGCTAATAATTATAATAAGACTAGATATTGCCTTTGCAATTRGAAAGCTAAGTGCATTTTTAAGTAATCTATCTAAAGCCTACCTAAAAGCTTTAAAGAAAGTCTTAAGGTACTTAAGATTATTTCCTAACCTTAGATTAACCTTTATAAGATCTGGATCTAGATGCTTAATTAGGTATTTAGACTTAGACTTTATAATAGATAAGTTAGATAGGATCTCTATCCTAGGAAATATGTTTAAGTTATGCAATACCCTAATTTTATAAATAAGCAAGAAGCAGAAATCTATAGCAACTTCTATAATAGAAGCTAAGTTTATAGTAATAAATGCATATGCAAAATAATTATAGTTCCTTTTAGCATTACTTAGAGAAATAGGTTAAACTAAGCTTATTAGATTATCTGCTTTTTAACTAATAATTAAAGCAGGAAAGGACATAGCTAAATAGCTTAGGCTAGTTTAACTCTTTAGGGACAACTAAGCCTGCCTTACCCTTATAAAGGATGTATATATTTATAAAAGGTTAAAGCATATTAATATTGCATATAACTTTATAAGAAGACTTTAGTAGTAAAAGAAGATCTATATAGAATACCTTCTAATAAAAGAAATAGTTGCAGATAGCCTAACTAAACCTCTTACTAGTTTAAACTTCTAGACATATATAAATTATCTTAGTATATAATAAGCATTCTAAAATTTGGCAAAAGTATATAATCGAATATATCCGAACAGATATATTCGATTATATAAAACTAAGTTAAGGAATTATACTAAGATAGTAGCTAAGATAGAATTATACTAGTAGGCTATAGAACTACCTTTCTACACTTAATAGAATCTTAAAAGATCTAGGGAAATATATATAGTCCATTCTATCCTAAGTAGGAGTGTTAGAAAGTGCAGTTATAGAATAGCTGTATATCTAACATAACGGAGAGCTAAGTAGCTATAAGGTTATATAACTCTATATAGGGTAAAATCTCTTCTTAGGAGATAGAGACACATCTCTAGATAATTAACTTAATTAACACATTAGTTCCTACTTTTAAGTACTACCTATCGGAGATAGTAAGCTAGTTAAAGATTAAGATACTCTTTTACTCCACCCTAAAAAAAAAAATCTGCGAACCTCCGACTAATATTTAACAATATAGGTCTTAGATTCGGAAGGATCGAAGCGTCTTAGTAGAGTCTTTACTATATAAAGTATAGAAGCTATACGTATTTTTGTTAGCCTACGTAGCGGTATAATATAGAGCGAAGAGTAGTCTATACTTGTTCTAGAGCGTCCTAACCCGCTCTTAAAGCTCTATACTCTTCGGTATATAAATTTTCTTAGTACGTGCCGGATCTTAGTAATACTCTATTAGGCCTACTATAGTAGACCCGCTATCGTAATCGCTCGAGGGCAAACCTATATCGTAGCCCGCGTCTATATCGTCTTAGTTATAGGCTATATTCCGAGGTAGAGGGACGTAGTCGGAACGATAGGCGGCGAGAGTACGGGTACGACTACGAGTATAAGTCCGCCGCCGGAGCGGTAGGTAGGAGAGGATCGTACGTAAATAGTATAACGGTCGAGGGACGCGGGTAGGACATCTTTATAGTATAGCTCGACCGGTGTCGTATAGTCGACTCTAAAACGAGGACGCGCTACGGCGAGTTCTAGGGCGACGTACGGTCGCGGGCGTAGCCGGACGCGCTAGTACCGAACGGGCGAGGGGATCTAGCCGGAATGCGCCTTAATTAGTACGTATTCGCGTCCCCGATCGGGCGCCGTTCTGCCTTCGTCGCGCTATATCCTATAATTATTCTTATAGTTTAGTAAGATTATCGAGATATTTATATCTTAATACTTCTATAGTAATATTCCTATATAGGAATATCCGTATACGGAATATCTCCGTAGGGTCTCCCGTAGTAATATATTAAGATATAAATATCTCTATAACCTTACTAAGCTAAGCTAGAAGGCTAAGCTAGGCGGGATCGAGTTAGAGCTTGTAGAATGTCTATAAAGTAAAGTAAAGTAGGAGTATTAATATTCTAATTAGTAAGATAAAATAGTAAGTTATACGCGATGTTCTCTATAGGGGACTATATTGCTTCTATATATACTAACTATAAAGGTAAGCTATCTAAGCAGCCCGAGCGCGAGCGCTCTAAGCGCTTAGGTAGGCGTCTTATTAGTCTAAGTAGTTAAGGAGGGAGCGCTCGCCTTAGTACCTAGATGTTACGGAATGTCTTCGCGGGGCCTCCCGTAGTAACACTCCCGTATAGGAATATCTATAGGCGACGGCCGGTATAGGAAAGCCCACATAACTAACATATTTTAGTTTTACGTAATACTAGGATAAAGTAGGAAGAATGGGGTCGCTCGGAGAGCGACCTAATTATATAATTATCCTAATTAGAGGAGCACGGACCTCTAAACTTCTAATTAGAATAAATACACTAAGCACATTAAGCAAATCGATTAGTTCTAATTAGCATGCTTAATACGATTATTATAATTATTCTTATAGTTAGTATATGTAGAAGCGATGTAATCCCCTATAGAGAACATCGCGTACAACTTACTGTTTTATCTTACTTATTAGAATAGAACATCCTACTTTACTTCACTTTATAGACTTCCTATAAGCTCTAACCCGATCCCGCCTAGCTTAGCCTTCTAGCTTAGCTTAGTAAGATCATTAAGATATTCATATCTTAACACTATCCTAGTATATTAATACTAGCTAATAGTAAGTAGGTTAATAGACGGATATAATACTATCTATAAGTTAGAGTTAATATTTACTAATTCGAGCTTTCTACTACTATTACTCCTAGTAGAGCCGTATAACTATTATAGGGATTAGATAGCTTCTTTTATAATACTAGAGAGTATAAATAGTAGAGTAGCTACGATATAGTAGTATATAGAAATTATTAGTACTAATAATATACTACTTACTAATAGCTTCTTAATAGGTAATATAGATATTATAGATTAGCCGAAGTAATAGATTTATTAATACGGAGTTATTATAAGTAGCTTTTTAAGTAATTACTACTAGTAGCCGCTCGGTAGAAGGGCTATTTTTAGCTAAATTATAAGGGTGTTGTAAACAGGGGGTCTTAATACTAAGTAGTAATTCTTAGATATGTACGATATTACCTAGAGAGCGAAAGGGAACAGGTAACGAGGACATTGCCCTTTTATAGGATTGCGCCCGGTGCTAGTTAGGCTCGGCGGTGCCGTAGAGGTACCGTAGAGTTATCCTTTAGCCGTCGCATCCGTATAGGGAA
>NW_019716266.1:5135-6920 GCF_900074925.1 Ramularia collo-cygni
AGCGGCGGTCCGCCCTCGAATATAGTCGTAGATGCTACTACTAAGAACGCGATTCTTATCTCCCTTCCTAACAACCGTACTCGGCGTTTAATTTAGTAGGGGAAGAGTGCCGTTTAGGTCGCCCTACGGTAGCTCTACGGTGCCTTTACGTTTTAAGATATTATTACACCTCTACTAAGAGTGCTAAGCGTTGTTTTTAAAGATATTATTGTGCCTCTAATAAGAGCACTAAGCGTTGCTTTTTAGATATTATTATACCTCTAAAGGAGAGTACTAAGCCGGTTAGGGTAATAAACTCTATATAAAAGAAACTATATTCTATGCTTTGCGACTCTTTTTAGGAGGTCTCCCTCTCTTCCTTTTTAGTGCTAAGGCAGTTACCCCGCTCTGCGGTAGCTCTACGGCACCTCTATTTCGCCTTCGTGCGGCCTCGTACTTAGTAATAAGAATTAGAGCATTCCCTATTTCCTCCTCCTATAACTATTTATCGTATTATAGTACCTATCCTTTCTATCGGATATAGTACTTTCTTCTACTACTATCGGCATTATCCTCGTGTTTAAGGATCTTCTCTACTTCGAACTCTTCTCCCCCCCCCTTATTATCGCTATCCTCGAGTAGTTCTACTAGTAGCGGTATAAAGCTATCTCGTGCGGTGTATAGTTCTAGCAAGGAGACGTAGAAGATAGGGTAAAAGCGCTTTATTACTAGTAGTAAGTTAAGCTTATACGCTATCGTGCCTATTCGTTAAAGGATTATAAAGGGCCCGAGATATTTATTATCTATCTTGCGGCTAGGCCGCTTAGTACGGATGTTCTTTCCCGATAGGAGGACTTTGTTACTAACGCTAAAGTACCTCTACGCTACCGTGCGGTCGTAATAGCGTTTAAGGAGTACATCGGCGTAGAGAAGGCAGTCTCGGGCCCGGTCGAAATCGTCCCTTCTCTATTATAGCTAAGCGCTAGCCTGCTCGATTAGGGCTAGTTCCTTTATAGGGCGTACCCTCTAGCTTTRTAGTAGGTACTCTAAGTCGATAGCGCGGCTAATGCTATTAAACGATATTAGTTCGACGCCGTACGCTACCTCTATAGGTAACTTCCCTAGCCCTAYRTAGGTTTTGCTATTATAGGCGTACGCTGCYRTAGCTAATAAGCGGGCCTAGTCGTCTTAATCCTAATTAYAGTAGATGCGYAAGTACGCTTCTAACTATTARTTAAGCCGTTTAGTTTAGCTATCCGTTTAAGGATAAAAAGCRGTGCTAAGGCGTCGTTTAAYACTAAGGTAGAAGCAAAACACACTCTAGTATGTRCTAGTAAACACTAATCYACGGTCCGAGAYAATATCGTCTAGAGCGCCTGTTTTATRGATAATRCGGCGGTATACTAGTTCCGTAAGTGCTACCGCATCGATATCCTTAGTAATAGGGAGGTACCTTACTAGCTTAGAGAAGCGGTTAACGATAACGAGAAYAGCGTCGTAGATCTTACCGCTAAATCCTCTTAATAGTAGTAGACCTATAAYRAAGTYTATAGAGATTAACTTCTAAGGGGTTAATAGTTTTRTTAGGGGCCGGAGCTCGCTATATAGCTTATAATRCTTCGTCTTAGCGCGTTAAYAGAYATYGCATTCGGCTACGYAGTTCCTTACGTCCTTAGYRAGGCGTRGCTARAAGTACTTAGCCGAAAGGAYGTCGGTAGTGCGCTATCGCCCGTAGTATCTAGCGGTAGGATCGTCGTAGTTACGATATAGAAGCTCCTACCGGAGGGTAACGGAGGCGGGAATATA
>NW_019716266.1:10415-11423 GCF_900074925.1 Ramularia collo-cygni
CGCTAGCGTATAAGGGCGTTAGTAATCTCCTTCTCGGTAATTTTAGAGGTTGCCTATATACTACGGCGGTGCTAGTTAGAGAGGCTTATATTAGGGTAGTCCTAATTAGAGTAGCGAGTAACCGTAAAACGGCTTTCGTAGTCGCGGACCTACTAGAGATACTTCTATTAGTTTAGGGAGTCTAGTGCGGGAGGGTCGCGTTTTACTAGTTCGCGGAGGACGTCCTACGAAGGTGCCTCTACGGTACCTTTATAGTAGCTTCGGTCTTCCGCGTAACTCCTAAGAGATTCTTATCTCTTTCTTTTATTAGAGCTTGCCTCTTAATACTTAGATCGCTAGGCGATAAGTAGCTCTAGCCTCTATATCTAATCGATCGAGGCTTCGATAGGGTCTATAGCCTATAGAGTAGCAATTGCACGGTATAGGTTATAAGGGACACTATTATTATTAATGCCCTCCTTAATAGATAGTTCTTTTTATAATATAGTGTCCGGAGGAGGGTTTTCTTCTCTAGGAGGTTCGCGGCTACCTTACGGTACCTTTGCGGTACCTCCGTCTAGATCGAGCTAATCCTCTAGTCTAGCGCTGCTACTAGGCGTTATATCTTCCTTATCGATAATAAACCCTAGAGGATTATTAGCCTCGGTACGTTTAGTTCGTACGGCTCTTTTTCCTACTAAAGACATTTTCGATAGGTTAGTAAGGATCTATAGAGCTATTACGGTAGCTTTATAGTAGCGCTAGACTCGAATCGAGAGCTTATTTCGTACTTAAGACGGCTGTTCCCTAGTAGGGATAAGAGGTAATATTCTATAAGGGTGTTATAAATAGGGGGTCTTAATACTAAGTAGTAATTCTTAGATATGTACGATATTGCCTAGAGAGCGAAAGGGAATAGGTAACGAGGACATTACCCTTTTATAGGATTGCGCCCGGTGCTAGTTAGGCTCGGCGGTGCCGTAGAGGTACCGTAGAGTTATCCTTTAGCCGTCGCATCCGTATAGGGAA
>NW_019716266.1:11808-26313 GCF_900074925.1 Ramularia collo-cygni
CCCGCTCCTTTAGGGTCCCCTTATATAAATAGTAATAAGGATTATAATGGTCTTTACCTAGGAGAACGGCTATTGTTCTATTTATCTTTATATATTCTTACTAAGCGAGAGCCCGAACTAAAAGACTTGAAAAAGATCCGAAAGCTACTACGTCGCTTTAGTATAAGAGCATAACAATAGAAGGTTGTAGGAACGAGTCGTAGGATATAGTAGTGTGTAGATCGTAACGACTAATTAATCTTTTCCTTATAAGATCGTGCCACAAAAACGCGATGGACCTTATAACAGCCTAGAATTCTCCTGCTCCAGTTTAGTTCAGGCTCCTTGACCGATGAGTTCTTCATTTACCGGTGCCGTTGAGGTTCCCGTGTGGTCGGTGTCGGCGTCATCTACGTGAAATTATAAGCGAAATTCAGCTAGGCATGTCCGTCTCCTTACCGTAATCACCACAACGTTCAACTCCCAGGATCTCACCACCCGCACTAGTACAAAGTTCTTGCTGTTATACCAACAAGCCTGGACCCAGGGGAATCGAAAGGCCCAGGGAAATCAAAAAGTCCGGGGGAATCGAAGAGCCCAGGGGAATCAAATAGACACAGATGACTCAGTGCCAAACCGGGCCGCGGTGTCGATGTCGATTGGAGGTTGGCTAAGCGTGGGGTCTCGTCGAAGAGACAGGTCAAGGGATGAATACAAGGCGTCATATGAAATGGATAATGCAAAACTCAGGCAGCGGCATTGATGCATTGCCACGCGAATGGAGGTCTGTTCTTCCGGATGTAGATGTGGAGGAGAGGAGTTGAGTTCTGGGTGAGCATTGAATGGGGATGAGTGGAATATTGCCGGTAGACCGGAGCAAGCGTTAGCAGATAGGGTGTCAATACTCAAGATCAACACTGCCAGCAACGTAAAGAAAAAATCTCCCACGAGGATCATGTTTCCTATGTCTTGCCACACTTAGCTGGTATGCGCACTTCTAAAGCCCTCTCCAGCATACGTACATTTCACTCCCCTCGCACGCAATTCATCCTCGATATCCATCAAGCGGTTGTACTTCGCTACGCGCTCTCCTCGACACGGCGCTCCAGACTTCAAATGGCCCGTCCGAACGCCTACCGTCAGGTCCGCGATGAAGTCGTCCGTCGTTTCACCCGATCGATGAGACACAAATACAGACCATTGGTGGGAGAAAGCCTCCTTAGCACTGTTATACGKTGAGGTCAGCAAGGTTTGTTCCAGTTGGTGGAACCCTCGAGATGTGGTGCAACTTACGCAACGAGGGCCTCTGAGATAGTCCCAATCTGGTTGATCTTCAGCAACAGACTGTTACAAGCATTTTTGGCTGTTGCTGTTTTCACCCGATCGATATTCGTCGCTAACAAATCGTCTCCAACAAGCTCAACCTTGCAGTCCTTGTTGAAAGCCGACCATGCTTCCCAGTCATCCTGGCCAAAGGGATCTTCTAGCAGTACGATCGGGTACTTGTCCAACAGAGAATGATAGAGCCCAGCAAGCTCTTCGCGGCTCATATCTTGTGCATTGTCTGTTTTGAAACCCATGTTGTAGACTCCATCTTTTTCAAACGATTGCGACGCTGGATCGATTCCGATTTTGATCTTTCCCGTGTAACCTGCGTCCTCGATCGCCCGCACCAACAGATCCAACGCTTCATAGGGATGTGAGATGGGCGGCGCAAAGCCACCCTCGTCGCCTAGCCCGATAGCCGCTTTGCCATGCATGTTCACAATCAAGTTCTTCAAGCATGAGTAGGTCTCGGCATTGAAGCGAACCGCCTCTGAGAATGATGTCGCGCCAACTGGTGCAATCATGAATTCCTGGAAAGCCATTGCATTGCCTGAGTGGTCCCCGCCGTTCAAGACATTCATGAACGGTACCGGGAGAACGAAATTGTCTGTGCTCGTCTCCGATTCCTTCGCAAGGAAGGCGTACAATGGCATACTAGCTGCAGCAGCGCCAGCACGGGCGGCACACATGCTGAGAGACAGAATGGCATTAGCTCCCAGACGGCTCTTGTCCGTGGTTCCGTCGAGGTCGATCATAAGAGCGTCGATTTCTCTGAGCTGCGTGGACGGGTCGAGGTTCGCCTTGATAAGTGCTGGTCCGAGGACATTTTCCACGTTATGCACCGCGTTCAGAACGCCGTTGCCTTGATATTTGCTTTTGTCCCCATCGCGAAGCTCTACGGCTTCGTAGTCTCCTTTCGATGCACCAGATGGGACAATGGAAACGAACGTGCCGTGTTCGTTAGTAAAAGTCGTTTGTACGGTTGGCTGTCCTCGTGAGTCCAGGCGTTGTGCGGCATGTATCGATGTGATGGGCATTGTTGGAATGAAGATCTTGGTGCTCAGACGTCAACCGATCCTTTCTACAGTGTGATCCAAGAACAGAAGCCATGGACATTCACGTTAATTTCTCAATGTTGCTCTGCTGCACGTCATTAGCCACTCATTGAGCTTTACACCTGATGTTGGTGTCGGACGCGTGCGGCAGCGCTAGAGCCACAGAAGCCATGGACATTGATGGTTACTTCTCAATGGAAGATGTTGCTTCCGCTGTGCGTCATTAGCCACTCATTACCTAAGCTTTACACCTTGATGTCGGACGCATGCGGCAGCGCTAGCACCGAAGTAGCATTGATGACCCTGCCGACCGACTTCTCCGCCTTTGAGAATGCAGCTGCAATATTATTAGTGTTCCGGGCTGGCGCAGTTTTGAGAAGAAGAATACGCAGCCAGCCAGCCAGCCAGAAGAGACCGTCAATGACCTTTTCATGAAACTTGACGGGCCTTCATCGTACATTTGAAAGTACAACATACTCCCACATCTTTCATCCGTGACCATGGATCCAGCGGCATCGGGGTATAACTGCCATGAGAAGGCAAAGCGAGCGGACAGCGCCGACATCCTCACGCCCTCCGCCTCGCCAACGACAGCACCAGCATGCAGAGCTCAACCAGCACAGCCAATTTGCAAGAACCAGCGCGGCTGGCGTCGAATCGTCCGCAATTTCACCCCATCCTGGTTTTCCGTGATCATGGGCACTGGCATCGTGTCCATCCTTCTACACAACCTGCCCTATAACGGCGCATGGATTTACTGGAAATCCGTCGCCATATTCTGCCTAAATGTCGTGCTGTTCGTCCTCTTCCTCGCGATTTCAATCCTGCGATACGCTCTCTGGCCCGAGATTTGGGGAAAGATGATACGCCATCCTGCGCAGTCGCTGTTCATGGGGACCTTTCCAATGGGGCTGGCGACGATTGTGAATATGGTTGTATTTGTCTGCGTGCCCGCTTGGGGGGAGTGGGCAACGACTTTCGTAGGCGAAGACCCCTGAATGGAATTACCGCTCGTGGTTGGTCTGCTGACACGAATTCCTGATAGGCATGGGTCTTGTGGATCATCGATGCTGTCATTTCGATCAGCATTTGCATGTTCCTCCCTTTTGCGATGTAAGTATGTTCCAGTTTCCAGCTGCGATCGGAGTAACTGACCCTTTGGCGCAGCATGTACTTCCATCAAGGTACAGCACTCAACACCATGACGGCCGTTTGGCTCCTTCCGATAGTATCGACCATTGTCGCCGCGGCGTCGGGTGGCATTGTGGCAGAGGTACTTCCAAACCCACAACACGCCCTTTGGACCATGGTAGCGTCGTACATCCTTTGGGGCACCGGAGTACCTCTTGCCATGTCGGTGTTGGTGATCTATTTCCAGCGCCTCACAATCCACAAGCTGCCACCACCGGAAGTCATTGTGTCTTGTTTCCTGCCTCTGGGTCCACTGGGTCAAGGAGCTTTCGGAATAATGCAGCTTGGAAAAGTTGCCAGAAAGATTCTGCCTGTTACGCACACTCTAGAAGTTGCCGCTGCAGGAGATGTTTTATACACTCTGGGCTGGGTTGTCGCCTTGATAATGTGGGGTTATGGGTTGGTGTGGATGTTCTTCGMCTTGTCCAGCATTACGCGATCCAAGTTTCCGTTCAACATGGGCTGGTGGGGGTTTACTTTCCCTCTGGGCGTCTACACCGTGGCGACAACGACCTTTGGCAAAGAAATGCCGTCGCGCTTCTTCAACGTGCTGGGAACGGTATGTTGACCTTTTTCTGATAAGTGCAGGCGCATCGAACTAATGCGATCTCAGATATTTTCTGTTGTGGTGACGATCATGTGGATCTCTATAGCACTGCTCACCATTCGCGAAGCAAGCTCTGGTAAGCTCTTCGTCGCGCCCTGTCTGAGCGAAACGGCGAAGCAAGCGAAGCAAGTGCCAGCTGATGTAGAAGCTGGGGGACTCAACGGTGCAGCAGCAAAGAACACAGCGAAATAGTAGCCCTTACTCACGAGCACTTATAAGCCATGATCCCAATCTTACACCAATCTCCATGGGGAAGTGTTCGTCTAAGTAGGACGTCTTTATCGGAAGTACAACCGCTGGTCTCAAGTGATGAAGAAGGCTGTGAGGCTGTCAGGCCGTATGGGCCAAAGCCTCGGCAATAGCTTCCATCAGAGCCAACACCTGCTCTTCCTGCAAGCGCGGGCACATGACTTGCAGTCCAACAGGCATATCGTGTGAGTCGTCCTTGTTAACTATAACACAGCGGTGTGTCAAAACGAGGGATTCCCGATGGAACAGGTATGCTAATACTCACAAGACATATGCACCTTTTCATCCAGGTCATTCAAAGTCGTTCGCTCCTCCATCTCATCCAGATCACGATGCCCAAATGTGATGGGAATCGTTCCAGAAGGGAAATCCAGAACATTAGCTATGGCAGAATAGCCATAATAATGAAACTCGCCACTCTGCACCGCTGTGGTCGGCGCCGCAGGTAGAATGACACCGTCGGGCACGCGACCGTACCGTGTAAGGTCGCCGGTTGAGGCCCAGTAGGCTGCAAATTGAGCACGGTATTTGTCGCGTTGGGCACACAGATCCCAGAACTCCGCAGTATCGTTGGGTGGAACRTTTCCTTGCTCATACCAGTCTGAAAGTTGAGCCACAGGAGGTTCTCCGCTGGCGTCAATGGCCTCGCGTGCTTCTTTAGCAGAAGTCGAGCCGAAGATCTGGAAGAGATTGGTCACAGCTGGGGCGTGAGGCGGAGGCTTCCAACTGACAATCTCGTAGCCACAGCGCTGAAGCGCCTGAGTCGTCACAGAGATTGCTCTTGCAGTGGACGGATGAGGCTTGACATGGCCATCTGACTCCATGACCCCAAATACAAGTTTACCATCTGCGGAGGAGCCATTGGAGCTCTTGCGTCGACGAATGGCATCGATTTTTTCTTGTCTCCAAGGAAGCTCAAGTACATACATATTCGACGCCCATGGTTTGGAATCCAGCAGACGTTTGAACACTGTCGAGACACCGCCAAAATCAGCAGACATGATACCAATACTGCCGGAGGCGGTGGGCAGCMCAGAAAGCACGGTAGATATTCCATTTTGGGGTAGACGGCCTTCGGAGCACTTGAGACCCCAAAGCCCATTGAAGACACAAGGAATGCGAACAGAACCTGCGACGTCGGTCCCAATGCCAAGCGGAGAGCCTTTGAGGGCKAGCAAAGCACCTTCACCTGTTTAGTGTCAGTCTGAACGGACAAGTTCCGGAGCAAGTCTGTCATAAGATACCACCACAAGCACCTCCAGCTGAGAGATTACGATTATAGGGATTTACCGTGCGTCCAATGATGTTGTTCGTGGTTTCGCCCATCTGTTACCCTGCCGTTAGCCCAGTGACGGACAATAGCAAAATGAAAAGCATAAGTCTACCATCATGCTCATTGGGACATTGGTCTTGCAGAATATCACTGCACCTAGCTGTGACAAGCTGTGAACCATTCCGCCTTCGTCTTGGCTTGTTCGTGTTGTGCCAACCCAGCTTGCAAAGCCGCATGCGCTGTCCAGACCACCAACATGAAAACGGTCCATCAAGCTTACGGGCAGTCCATGCAGTGGTCCTATCGGGCAGCGATGCTGCCGCCAGTGGGAATCAATCTCACGTGCTCGCTGCTGAGCAGCCCTTAGGTTGAGTTCACTGAGACAACGTGTCTGCGATCGAATAAGCTTGGCATCAGGAGTGATTTCTTCACACGCACAAATTGGTGCGAGATGACGGCGCGGTGGGCGAATGCGGAAAGCGCTTCCTGAGCAGTGATTTCGCCGTTTGAGAGACATTCCAGCAACCGGCAGAACGGTAGCTCCGTGATTCGGCGTTCTGCTGGACTGAGATGCATTGGAACTACGTTGATCACATTGGTGTGTACGATGGCAGCTACGACATCCCCGTCGAGCTTCCATTCTGCGGGAACCTGCGACCAGAGCTGCCGTTGTTTCGTTTGTGCAGCAACTTGCCACGCCGGATGTGCAATGTCCATGTCCTTTCAATGGCGCCTGGCAATGMCAATCTGGAGGATGTTGCGGAAGAAACGAGGGCTTTTCTTGGGAGGGACTTCGAGAACCATGATGAGCCTCTGAGACTAGGCATGAGGCCGACTTCGCGGCCGAGGCTTGGTGGATTTAGTCGTTGCCGCTTTTCATCCCATTAGCTTTCAAAACACCAATACTTCACAACGCGATATCTTTACAACCACGCCATCTATTCACATTCTGAGTAGGCCAAATTGAAGCCCTGATCACGCTCTTGAAAATGCACACGCGCAGTTCCGGCCGCGTGCCGCCGACACCACGAAAACGCGACGGCGGAATTCGCAAAGAATAGCCTATCCTAAAGCGCTCTAGAGCATCTATTCTATTCGATAATAGTATAGTTAGGACATAGGTACGGAAGGCTACAGGTGTTCCTAAGCGTACACAACGACATTAGAAGAATAAAAAGAGCGATAGGCGTATAGGGAAGACTAGAAGAGCAAGACCTAGGGAGATTAGCATAAAGACTCTACGCAAGATTATTACGTACGTATTAGAGTCCTACGAGCATAGGATATATAAGTGGACAGAGGTGAAGGAGGTGTTTAAACTACGGTGTACGCTATAGACCGTAAAGAACACACTAAATAGGGCTAGATACTATAAATGCAAGGCGTATTAGAAGAGCTACCTTCGTATAGCCAACGTGTATAAACGGTACGACTTCTACGCTATAGCTATTCTATAGGACATAGACTTTTAGAAGAGCGTACGCTTTATAGACGAGGTTTATTTTACGCTAGAGTTACGCCGTATAGGCATAGTTATTCGAAACTAACAGGAACGGAACTATAAGACTTGTTACTAGTTTAATAAACGATCTAAAGCCTCCGTCTTCTATTACTAGGTAATAGTAGGCTAGAACTATAAGTCTAAACTCTTGTTCTACGATATAAACGAAGGTATAAAGGATCTAGCATAGGATAAGGAGGCAGTTAATTAAATAGCTAACGAGCTAGCTGCTATATTAGAAACCGAGGAAGAAGAATAACGGCTATTAGGAGATACTTAACCTTATAAACATAGATGTAAGAATAAACAGGCCTATGCACACGAGTGTTATAAAGGTCGTAGGAAGTATAAGAGTAGTAGAAACATAACATAACAGCAATACCTTAATCTTATCTTTATTCCGCATATTAAGCCTAAATAGCGACGATACTTCTCTAAAGGTATTCCCTTTACGCTTAAGGAAGATAACGACGGCTTATACGGTACGCGAAGTAAAGACAATATCGTATAGAAGTACAAACTGTCCCTAGGGGAGTTCTTTCGACGATACGCTAACTTACTACAATTACCTAATCTCTTAATTATTAAGAACGTATAGCGTATACTTAAACAACGCGTTAAAAACCACTACTGCACTACTCTAGAACAACTTAGGCACGCTATTATCGAAGAATAGAACAAGATCACGCTAGATAAGATTAATAAACTAGTATTAATAATGCCTAGTAGGGTAATARAGTGTTTTAAGAATAATGGCCTATATACACGGTTCTGAACGTGAATAACACCTGGGATTTTGTATACAGCTAGTTTTACATACAAATAAAATGCCTCAAAAGTTTAGAGTGGATTAACCTAGTAGTTATGTCGCAATATGCTGTTTGCTGCCAAAGTTGGGTGTGAAAGTTATGAGGAAACATGCCAAGCCAGGGCCGGCAATGACTAAATCCACCAACCCTCGGGCCTCGGCTCGCGACGCCAAACCTAAAAAAGCTTCGCACCATCTCCCTCAGGCACGTCACACGGCCTTGTTGTGTTTCATTGCAGGCTAGCTCCTTGAAATACCATCGACAGAATCCCCCTCTCACTCCACTGTGCGCAATGTTTCTCATTGTGCCGAAACCAAAGAAGCCACTCCAAGCGGCGTCAGCACCGACCCAGGGTACCGCCAGGCATCCCCAGCAACAGCCAGATAACCGGGGTCCCGTACGCWCACAGACCGCTTGCGATGTGTGTCGCCTGMGAAAGTCCAAGGTATTATCATCACTTTGCCGGAGGATCCCGAGAGACATGTGAGAGATTGACATCCTTGCAGTGCAATGGTAAGCGCCCATGTGGATCGTGCAGCAGAAAAAATGTCATCTGCGTCTATTCGCGGACGACCAAGAGGGACATGTCCTTTTCCGATGGACAGGCTGCGCTCCTCCAGCGACAGCAGCGACGATTAACCAGCGCTCTGCAGGTAATGGCAGCAAAAATCTCATACTATCAGGGTGACGGGTCAAAAAAACCCGAAGACTTTGATGTACTGCAGTTACTGGACAAGTGGGGACCGGTCGATGGTATCGATGAAGATGAAGTCGACACCGCGCAGCTTCTCAAAGAAAATGCTGCCTTACCAGCAAAGCGGGGTCGCGATGAGTTCTCAGGTCAAATCGGTGGTGGACCAGTGAAACGATCCCGAGAGGCAGGAACTATGTGCCTAGAAAACCAACCCGAGGCTGGCTCGTGTACGTCCAGTGTGCAACCACCACCGCCACCCTCGGAATTGCCGCGCCACATGGTCGCAGATGAGCCATCGTTTACGATTGAGCCCGGGCCAGATTTCTTCATCGAGTCGAACGCTTCAAACCCAAACAACACTTACGACGCGATGCTACAATTCTTCCAACTCATGAATAACACCTTCCAGCCTTCAGACATGGGCGTGAATCTTCCATTGGAAGGCATGCCAGCGCCAATTACACAGCCTGGATCGAACGTACCAACAGAGGACCACAATCAATGGCTGATGAACCTCGTGGATTGGAGGGCGAGTCTGGAGAATTTCCCTGGTCACTTAATGGATGCAACTTTGGATCCGAATGGTCCACTCCCGCAGACCGTGGGCGAGTCCTCTACAGCCATGGAAACGGACACAACCTCCATCGACCCGATGTTCCTTAATGGGTCTCATGAACCATGATGCGAATAGACCTTCCCCGTCCACGAGACAATGCAATTTTAACAGCTATGCTATACGCACAGGGTCTTGAAAGCTCTTTGCCCATCTGAGGGAGCCCATGATGGTTACCATGAATGCAAAAGACACCATGAGACTGACAGCGGCGTACACGTATGAATGCACCAGCCTCAGCGCCCTCAGTTCGAATACCCAAGTACTAACCGTGGTAAGCGCACCAGAGAAGCCATCTCCCAAACCTTGCAACACTTGGCGCCCTATCGTCTCGCCGACGCGAGAGTGCTGCAGATCCCAAACCATCGCCAGCACACATGTCCCAAGAACATTGGCTGCGAACGTCCCGAGTGGAAAGCTGTCGATCCGCGGGTTCAGAAACAGTGCGAGATAGAACCGCAACAGACATCCTGCAAGAGCAAACACGATAGCGAACACGACCTGTCCGCGCCAAGCCTCATGCGGCCAGATTGCCATGATCACTGTTCCGAACCACAATGGCAGCCCAAGTACCAAGACGACTTTATTCAAGCCCTCCTCAAATTCAATTTCGAGCTGCGGGATGCAGTCCGCATAGCGCCCAATTCCCGTGGCGATATGCGCGCCCAGCTGCAGCGCAGCACTGCTCATGGCGATCTGTAGCCAAAGAATCCCGATCACGGCGAGCACACTATATCCCGCAATACGTTAGGGTACAGCTTTCTTCGCTGTCGATTTGAGACAAGCTTCGACTGAGACGTCCCAACTTGGCATGCGCAAAGCCTTGTTGTAGACACAACCGAGCTGCATTATGTCTGGGAAGTCTCGATCGAGCTTGTACCCAACCAAATATACGTACCGTCTGACCTGCCTCTCAAGACGTGTGTAGTAACAAGTGTCGAGATTTCCGCGGTACTGAAATCATTGGACAGCGCAAGGAAAGCATCCCGGATGATATCGGCGAAGGACGTGAAGGAGCCGCAGAAGCCAACTGACAGACCTATGTAGATGTSGGCCTTCATCTTCCTGGAGGAATACAATTGCTGCGCTGTCTCTTCGTATTCGCTCTCGTCTCCGGCTTTTTCTCCGCTGCTGATCGCGTTGCTGGTTTGCCCTTTTCCTTGCATTTGATTTCTTGCGTCCTGCACGGCTTGCTTCCAACGGTATCGGAATAAGAATCGATCTTCCCGCAGGAATCCAATGATCAAGCTACCGTATACGTTCGCCCAGATGACAGTATTTGCATTGGATGCACCGGGGTATGTCGTCAATGCAACGATAACGAGACGCGAGAGCGTGCCGAGGATGGAGAAGAAGATGAGGTGGGAGACTGTGTAGAGTTTGGGAAGAATGTGTTGTGTGAACCATGTATTGTTCGAGTCAGGCTGCGTCTTTACATTTTCCGCATGATCCGGAGTATCCCAGGTACCCAGATAAGGGTTAATCGCCGCTCGGGTTATTCGGGCTTCTTAGGGCCCGTCCGGTATTAGCGATAATTGACTTGACGCACGGTTGTAATTAAGCATATTGTCCTTAATTACKGTGTTGTCTAGTATGCGTAATTAATAATTAAGGAGCTTAATTACGCTTATATATACTACTTAGTTAGTACTTAAGATAGCCTTAGATAGCTCCGCGGAGAGTAGGTTCCTTCTTAAAGTAGTTTAGCGTAAATTAACTAGTTAATTATACTCTATAGTAGGATTAACCGTTAAATTAACGCTACTAACTACGTACTAATAGTTATATTATTAATATTACCTTATAAAGATAGAAGTAGCGCTACTCTAAGTATTACGGAATGTCTCTATAAGGTCTCCTATAGTAATACTTCTATATAGGAATGTCTATAGGCGACGGCTAGTATAGGAAAGCCTATATAGCTAATATGTTTTAGTTATACGAAATACTAGGATAGAGTAGAAAGAATAGGATCGCTTAAAGAGCGACCCGATTATATAACTATTCTAATTAGAGAAGTATAGACCTCTAAACTTCTAATTAGAATTAATATACTAAGTATATTAAGTGAATTAATTAGCTTTAATTAGTATACTTAGTATAATTGTTTTAATTATTCTTATAGTTAGTATATATAGAAGTAATATAATCTCCTATAGAGAATATCGCGTATAACTTACTATTTTATCTTACTAATTAGAATACTAATACTCCTACTTTACTTTAATTTATAGATATTCTATAAGCTTTAACCTAATCCTACCTAGCTCTACCTTCTAGCTTAGCTTAGTAAGATTATTAAGATATTTATATCTTAATAGTATATTACTAATCTACTACCTTCTTACTCGCTAAGTAGAAGAGATTATACGTAGAAGTAAGATAGTTTTTAAGATAATCTTTACCGCTAAAAGTACGTCTATAATAAGTAAAAGGGTAATTATATATAGAAGTATTATTAGAAATTAATATAGGATCTAGCGTAGTAAGTTAGTCTCTAAAATAAACACTTTTAATATAGATCTATAGGCTCCTTAACTAGATATAACAAAACTATCTCTACTTTAATAAAAGTATTGTTTAATATCGGTTGTAGTAGAGCGCGTGCTAGGGAAGCTATTTTAAACTATCGCTGCTAACTATACTAACTAGGATTAGGAGGAGCCTATTATTACGTTCCGTAGAAGTGTTCGAGATACGACTAGTATGCATTCCTTTCCTAATAAGCTAAAGCTATCTTATAGGGGACGTAGTAGTTACCTCCTCTCCTATTACTAGTAAGGTTAAGGTTTATATACAACCGTAGCACTTCTACTACTACCTAGCTACTAGTTAAGCTTAGTAGCAGCTATAGTAACACGGAACACTAAATGTAGAGTTCATTTAAGCTAGTAAACGGAAAGTAGAAACCACTACTCGAGCTTAAATATATAGCGGGTGCTAACCTATTAGTAGCCTATACGCTCCGAGTGTACTTGCTTACTATTATGTAGTAGCGGACGGCAAGATTATCGATAGGGTACCCGATAGTAGTCGGAGGGATGCCTAACGCGGACGCTTCGGAGGTAGAGCCGTATAGTAATACATTGCTATAGCTATAAGTATCGACTAGAATAATAAAACTAAAAAGGCCCGCGTTGCGTAAGGGAGCGTTACGGACTTAAGTTCGAGGGACACCCCGATCTAATAGGAGCTTACTCCGTAGAGTAGTCCCGCTAACATTACTATACCCTAAGTCCCTATTACGGAGACACTTCCGTAGCGTTTCGAATACATTTATTCGGTATAGGCGCGGAGCCCTAAATTAAAATTAAATTCCTAAAATGCTAAATTGCTGTCGATTGCTTACTATTCTATATCGCTAAAGTGCCCGCTACATTATATATATTAACTAGACTCTCTGCCTACTACGTCTATAAGATACTATTAATAAGTAAGAAACACTACCTCTAGGCGACTTTAATATTATATTAACATACCGGTCTATAAACTATCGACCGAGAAATTAGTTATCTAGACATGTCCTAGATAGCTACGACGCCCCGACTAGTGTTCTACGAATAGATAAGAACAGACAACGTTATATAACGCGGCTACCTAGGTATAGTTTCTTACTAGAGTCTAGATTATACAGACCTCTAAACCCAGAACAATACTATATTAGCTTAGGCTATCGGGTACCTATAGACGACCTTTTAGCGAACCCGAGGGTTTAGGCCGTTTAAGCCGTTATAGGCTATCGTGTAGGAAAGTTACGATATAGTAATAGCGGGAGTTAAAGGTCGAGTCGTACATATACCTATCCGTATAGAAGTCGTTATACACCCTACGATAGTATAAGGCCTTCGTATAAAAGCTATCGCTCGTATAGACCCTACTATCCCTCGGCAGCGAGAAGTTACTACTTATCTTCGTATAGTAAATTTAATAAGGAGCTATATAGGATAGAGAGCGAGAGAAAGGCATATATTAGAGGGCTAAAGAGCATTAACTCTAAACGTCCGACGTAAGCGTCTTCTTCGTATATAGTGCTATAGCGTCTTACTAATCTTAAGGATAGATTAGGTAGAAGTATTTTTTCGATGTAGGACGGTCTAAAGAGATTATTTAGAAAGTAAACATAGCTTAGAAAGTAATTATAGCCGAATACGATTAGGCCGCTATAGACCGATTAGAGATAATCCTATATGTTTTAGGGTTTAGGATAGAAATGATTTTCGTAGAAGCATTTCTAATTATAGGTCTCTACTAGTATATACTATGTCGATACATTCGCGCTATAGGAGCACTCTATTAAACAACCGGAGCCTCCTCTATACTATATCCCTAGCCTAGTAGATTAGTACGGAATAACTAACGGTCCTTAAGCTCGCTCGGTCTATATTAGTTATAGTAATAGAGGAACAGGTAATTACTAACACCGATCGTACGCAAACTTTCTAAAAACAACTAGAACGAGGCATCCTTTAGCATTAAAGGTTCTAGTTAGTATGTTTCGACTCGTAAGGGGGGTCTTAGGATCCTACTAACAATCCTATTAAGAACTAGCGCATTCTAGCGAGACATTAGTTATAATTATTAGTAAATACTAAGAAAGCTCGTGCTATAGCTATACGCAATGTCTAAATCCTAGTAAATAGGATAGACTTAATCGCTGTAAAACGCTACGTAGGGCATAAATATCTAGAATTAAGGCCTACTCGTTAGTAGAACAACATGCATTATAGACATAGAGATTAGGTACTATAGGACGCATATAACCTAGCTAGTAGGAATTAGTGCGCCCGGTATTAAGTGTATAGAACGACCGGTCGGTAAATGCTTTTATAGGCCAGATTTTAAGGCTTTGTCCTCTAAGGCGCCGGATTTCGGGTTAGATAGGAGCTTCGAGAAGAAGCTAGTATAAGGCCTTAGATAAGTTACGTTCTAGCTAGAAAAGATAGGCGAGTAACTAAGCCCTTAGTTGTTGCTATTAATAGGAATAGAGCGTAGCTACATATATATAATGTCGTCTACTATGTCCTAAGGCGCACCCTATACTAAGATAGCTTCGATATCTCCCTAGGAACGTCTACCTTTAAAATGCCTTTTTAGTAACTCTAGAGCAATAGTTACCTCCTAACGGTGCTACTTAGGCCCTAGTTCTATAAAGTCTCCTATAGCGAAGATAATAATCTCGGAATAATAGTTAGCGCGATGTTTAGGGAG
>NW_019716266.1:30788-69621 GCF_900074925.1 Ramularia collo-cygni
TATCTCTTCGCTAGTGTTTTAGTCTCGTCTCCGAGATAGAATAGGCATAGCGCGGCTACGATAACTACGGCTCTCTAGCCGACCTACCCGTAGAAGTAATCGAGAGCTTCTAGGTAGCCGCGGTAATGCTCGTTCTAATCTAGTTTAGAGTAATAATACACACGGCACTTAAAGTAGTACTCTACTCGAGGTAGCTAAGTATCGGGAAGTAGTAGCTTATAGTCGTCTAGAAGGTGTATCTTTAGTAGGCTTATGTTAACGAATTCGGCGTTATAACTATCCCACCTATAGCTATTTCGTAATAAACGGATATAGTAGGCGAGATAATTCGCCCGTAATTTCCGCGAGCGGCCGGATAGCGTAGGTCTTTTATATACGACCTAACGATAGCCCGGCTCGTTGTCTATAAGATTACCTTATAGCTTTTCGTACTACTTAGTAGCTTCCTTAGCGAGATAACACCTAAGAAAGTAGAGGTTACTAGAGCGAACGTCTTTATATTAGGAACTATTAGGGTTAGTTAAAAACATATATAGGGAAATAATAAGTACTTACTCCGTTAGCTGCTAGCTATATAGCGAACACGTAATTTTCCCTTCGAATTCGGTATAGCTAGCGTATAGGTAGTGCTATTTAATCCGTTTAGGCGCGGCTATCGAGATTAGAGGCTTAAGCATATCCTCGAGCTTAGCTCTACCCTCTACGGGATAATAGAATAGCTGTATAACGTTAGCTCGCGTAATATTATAACGAGTATAGGCCTAGAAGGCTCGGCTAGAAGGTAGACGTTACGACTAGGGCTCTAGGATTAAATCTATAGCCTTAGGAACTAGTTTTGCCTATAATAGGAGGCATTGTCTAGCCTCTAAGTACATCTTTTTTTCCTCTAGGTACTACGCTCGATACCGCCGGCCCTTAGACGTATCCGTAAAGCGTAAGCCGAGCGGGCGCGGAGTCTATAAATCTAATCGCTTAGATATCGAAGTTAAGAACTCTATTATCTCTTCGTCCGGCGGACGCTCGTACATTATCGCCTATATATTAACACTAGATACGGAAGACAGGTAGTACTAGAAGGTATTATCGCTTATATAACCTATACGTTATCTACGAACAGCGGAGGTAACAGTTTCTATAGGCCTATTAGCCCGCTTTTAATATTAGACCCTCTTTTAGGGCTTACTGTTTAGTATATTGCTATGCCCCCGGCGTAGAGTATACGGAGTAAAACGATCCTCGTAACCTACCCGCTCTCCTAGGTCCGTTATTAGTATGCTAGTGTAGTAGGTAAGTGCAATTCTTATAGGCGATATTGCTCTATTACGCTATAGACTACGGAGAAGGGGAACCTCTACTATTTCCGGTCGGATACTAATTATAAAGTTAGTATTAACTAGCGGATTAATTCGCTTAAAGTTAGCTAAGATTCGAATCCCTTAGAGAGCATTATCGGTAATCGCAAGTGCTAACGTCTAGATAATAGGGTAGAGGTGCGGTTCCCTCTTATCCTCTAGAAGGGGCAGCTCTAAGCTACTTATAATTAGACTTAGTCGTGCCTATATGTAATAGTCGTGTCTTACTCGTATTTCTCTTACTCTCGGCGAAATTTCTAATTTCTAATCTTAAATAAAACCGCTACGCTCCGCTCGCCCTTTCGATTAATAACGTATACCGTTAGATCTTTATATAATATCCCTTCGTTAGAGCCGACGTACGTAGAGCTCTCGAGAAGCTCGCCCGGCCGGATTCTAAGGTAGAACAAGATTAGCATTAATACTAATAGCTATAGCCTAATTCGCGGATACTCGAGCTCCTTCTCGTCTAAAGCCTATAGGAAATAGAGCATATCGAATACTATAGCTAGGCCTACGACTAGGCGATTACGGACCTTCTACGAAGCGCCTTTTTAAATAAGCCTAATTTGAATTGCTCTATTAATTTTCTTAATAGTCTTCGCCGATACCCTAAAGTTGCTCCGTTTATAGATAAGACGTACGAGTAAGCCGAACTGTTTCTTAAGGGTAACTACGCTAAGCTTCGCGCTAATTATGCTAACCTTAGTCGTAAGTAGCTACTAGAGAAATGCTATAAATTCACCTTCGTTTAGTGTACTCGGGAACGGTCTTTTAACGTCGACTTTACGCCCGAGGAACTTATAGAAGGCTACCTAGTCGCGCGATATCCTAGCTATAGCGTTAAGGTAGTACTACTTAGAGGTGTTCTACGTTATTAGTTAGAAGTCGCTAGATGTATTAGCTAATACTCGAATTTCTTCTAGGGCATCGTCTATAGTAGTAGTAGGCTTACCGATAAGATAATATAGAGTGCTTTAGTAATAGGAGACTAAGAGATCGAACAAATAGACGGTAGGTAGCGAGAGGAGACGATATAGTTAAAAGATTTAGCGGCTAAGTGCTTACGTCTATACGCTTACTATATATACTACGCCTAGGTACCGGTATCGCCGTCGCTTAGTAATAGGATATAACGAGCTTAGTAGACTAGCGAGAGGGAGCCCTCTCGATGCTATATAGCGATATATAAAGCGTAGGATATTAGGTAACCGCTAGAGGGAAGTCGGAAAGTAGAATCTAGTACTAGTATGTCGGACTTCGGACACCCTAAGGTCCGCTATACGTCGGCACTAGCTATAGTAGTATCGAGTTACGTACGGGCGGGCCCTACAATAATAATCCCGCTCTGATTTTTATCGGGACGTAGAGGGCGGAAAGCAAGCCATCCCGTCCGCTCTAGCCTATTAAACCATGTAATCGTTTAATTAGTACTCAGGTGGGTGACCACTGGGGAATCCCAAATGTTGAATGTATAATATCTTTTTGTTTTGCCCTCCCTATGGAACGAAACTGAGTGAGATTTTTGCAAGGCTTGGCGTCGTGCTGCGGCTAGCGGCCCGCTGCTATACAAAGCATAATGTTATTCGCCAAACGGGAACAAGCTAACATCGCGTAGAGATTGAAGGCTCGAGACCATTCGTTGGGCTCGCGGGCGACGAATGCCATCATCAAAGGGAGATCAACGATGAAACGCTGTAGTTAAGTTAGGCTTCATGTCTCGTTTCGATTTGTTCTTCGTCGTGCTCGATGAGTTTAACGAACAAATTGCTTCTGTGATCGCAAGTTGCCAATGATTCCGACGAAGCTCTATTGCTAATCATACAAGTCTTCAATCTCCAGGCCCTTGGAGTGCATCATCCAAGTTAAAGATGTGAATGTCATGAAGCGGACAGAATACCATGCGAATCCCCAACAGCGTTTGTCGCCCAATAGTCCTGCGTTCCCAATGGATTATCCCAATTCAACCCATCACTCATCAAAGTCGGATCAACAGACTCAAACAGCGAGTCAAAGATATGTAAGCTAGACATTCTTTCCTGCAGCCAGTCGAGCGCCTGGGATAAATGAGTCTCCAACGCCGCGCTGATAGCGACATCCGGAGACTGGCCGGCTATGGAAGCRTCGATTTGAGCTTTGAGTCCTGCGCAAAGTATAAAGGCGTCGATATTAGGTTTCCCAAATCTAATGCGTTTGGAGAGTAGATCCAGAAGTTTGTCAAAGGCTTTTCGAAGGGGTCCTTGTCCCTCATACCCAGAAATGTAAGAGAAATTCGGACTGCCACCTTCGAGTTGGCCTAGAAGTTCGGCGCCTATAATGGAAGCTGCTAGAATGGGCGTGCTGTCGAATATTCCATTCCCCATTGACATGGCGCGGGTGTAATCGTCGTCATCGGATTCGAGGCAGCGGTCGAGGATTGAGAGGGCCGTCTCCAATCCCATCTTACGCGAGAAATATAAAGTCGGATCCAGGTTGGCTCTGAGGGCGAATGGAGCATGGAGAGCCAAGAGGAATCGATGCATGAGCATGTCCATTAACCGATCCGCGAATCTCAACGACTGATGCTTGGTTTCCCCGTCGAATGGAACGCAATGAGTATTGTAATGCGAGCTGAGCTGCACGCTGAGCTGCAGTGCCTCTTTATATGAGCCTTCGGTATGAGGATCATTGACGAAGCACGCGATTTCCAGACGCACAGGGAAAGACTTCATCAAGGCGATCTGATGGGAAGTATGTGTGAGTCTGTCTGCTGGCTTGGGCTCGGGGGATATTGTCGTCTGCTCATCAAACTGCTCGTCGGCTACGTTGAGGGGAAGATCAAAGTCCACTTCATGCGTCGACATAATCGGTGGGACTCCAAGGGCCATACTGGACTGCAGGGTCAGCTCCAAGACGGTCGCCCACAGTCGTCTGCGAATTTCCTGCTCGTAGAAGGACCTCTTTGGTCCCAGTCGACCATCAATGTGAAGCCCAATCTTCGTGGCCACTCGCCATAGACAGTCCGCGGAGATGCCAGCTAGATCTGCGCCAGCGGCAATTGGATTCACCTGCCGTGCAAGCAGTATCAAACAGAGTGTTTGTAAGCCTTTGATACTGGCTCGACTCTTCTCTTCGAGAAGTCGGAATGCATTTTCGACGGCGGATATCCAGTTCAAAGGGTCGTGCCGGCTCGTATCGAGCTTCGGGGTGAACGTCGCCCCAATCGCGAGAACCATGAGCAGCTGGAGTGTAAATTCCGAAGTAGTGTCCTCAGGCCGCTTCCAGAACCTCTGGCATTGGACGAGGAAGGTCGGAACGTGCAGGATACGCAGTACTGATTCAAAGGTTCGAAGATATGCTTGGATGAGTTGTTCGCTGATTTCGCGTTCTGGGACAAGCGATTGCAGCGCACAGGTAAGCGGAGGCGTATTGTTCTGTGTGACAAATCCGCCAAGGTCTCTGCATTGTGAGTAGATCTGACTCCCGGGTCCGTCTTTGTATGCGCGCTGTATAGCATGCACCTTGTGAAACTGAGATGCGTCTTGTCAGCGCGGAAAGAGGGACAAACATGTTTAGATCTGCACTTACGTGGACAATACTAGACATCCAG
This sequence comes from Ramularia collo-cygni, assembly GCF_900074925.1. Lineage (NCBI taxonomy): Eukaryota > Fungi > Ascomycota > Dothideomycetes > Mycosphaerellales > Mycosphaerellaceae > Ramularia > Ramularia collo-cygni. The sequence goes on from NW_019716266.1 coordinate 35,730, forward strand.
TGACTGGGTCCAAAGAACTGGGAGTCTACGAATACGCCGCGCAATGACAAATGCTCACTTGCGGCATCCATATGATCATCTTGCCACTCTTCATCCAAAGTGTGCTGGGTGGGTGTGGAAGCTCCCGAAACAGGGCTGTGGCTTTTCTCGAAAGTTGGTCGTTGCGAAGCGTTTACTCTGAGCGCTCCATGTGTAACCCCGTGACCTTTGGAGCTTTGTCTATTGCGGGAAATGTGACTTCTCTTCATGATACCATGGCATGGCTGGCGAAATCCGTTGTCTTCGTTTGGTAAGTACACGCAGTACTCAGACTTGGTCCGGGAGCATTGGTTGCAGGGAGTATTTCGATCGCATCTGAAGTCTGTTAGCGGTGCGATACGTATTCAGGGTGGATGTCAATCAACGAACTTGATCTTTTTCCGCCGGCAAGGCTCACATGCGAATGTCGGCCTTCGACGACGGCTTGATGATGAGGGGCTTTTGGTTGTCATGTTCATTGACCAGGGGCAGCTAGGAGACGTAGCTAGAGCTTGTATATATAGCCTTGCATCGATGACCATATCTGACTCGGAGTGGGTTGGCATTGAAGCCCCTCAATAAGAACTACTAGCACGCCTTAAAATCCTCCAAGCTGAGGGTCCGCCCAGTGGGATGCGAAACGCTTGTCATCCACAAGCCTCATACGCCGAGAGGTGGTAGCCCGAAGTGGTAGCCGGGCTCCACTTCCATCGAACTATGATAAGCAGTCCGATCTGATATGGAAGGAGCAACAAAGAACGCRAACCAGTGCGGGGCTTCAGCCGCTGGCATGGAGCAATGAGACGACTAGGCTGCAATGTTGAGATACGGGATGGTGTTGGCTTTCAAAGGATGCGCTTGCAGTGACCGTTTTGCAATGTCTTCGTATGCTGGTGATGGGCGCGTACGCTGCGGCTAGGAGGTGTTGGTACATAGTGAGCATTGATTGGTGCGGCCCACGTGGCACAGCGTGGCGAATGGCCCGATGTGTTGCATTGAGCTGCAGCTCGAGAGGTACCTGTCATCGAAGTTTACTCCTGAGCGGCTGAAGATATCTTGGATGTGATCTCAATCGGCGAATGGCGGGCACTGCTGGACCACGCCTGCGGGCCGCAGTCAGCACCTGGCAGGTCTATATTGCTGCACCACAGTTTTGGAGCGATGGAAACTTTGAATCAAACATTGTGTCGAATACAAGCTATGACGGGGCATGGCTACATGCCATGACAGGTATCTCTAGGCTATCGCTGAATGCGAAAGACATCTCAGTCGCTTGGACGCAATCTGGCCGGCGTTAGCAGAGCACTACCATGATGCTCAGGAATGTCATCTAAGGCACCTACGCTGGATTTCCATTCCTTCAGGATTTCGTAGCGACTGGGGGATTAGGGCACATTTTAGTCTGACCGGTGATGGTCCCTGGACGCCTTGTGCGTCAGCTCATGTCTGCGATGGGGTAGAGCGAAAGGGACCTACATGAGCTTTCTGGCGACAAAGTAGCCAAGTGTTCCCACAGCCCCCAGCTTGATGAAGATACCAAAGCCTCCTCGAGGGCCATAGCCTCTGAAGCGGCCAGCTCCTCCGCGAAAGTCTTGTCGTGTGGTGGATGGTCCACGGTGGCGATAAAAGGTGTCCATGTTGGTTGTAGTCGTCAGTCTGCACTCTCGCTTGTTGAGTTGATCCTTCTTAACAGAAGTAGAAGTAGCATCAGGCGAGGCCGCGTGTTGGTGCCGTCTCCGGACATCTCGGCCTCGGCCTTCCGAGCCCGAGAAAGCTCGGAATGTCCGTTCCGGCGCTCGTGTGAGTCGTGTCCGGTGAGAAGTGGAGTGGCCAGGCCGCCAACTGAGGACTCCTTCGCTCCATAGGGAGCGCTAAGCCGCCGGGCGCGTGGCATTCATGTGGGCACGCCGCGATCCTTCGAGCGAAACGGACGGGGCCGGGCTATGCAATGTCGCCATTGTTACGCTGATCCCCGAGTATTCCTTCCACTTTTGGAGCGGTTGGAAAGTCAGGAAACGCCATGTCCGAAGGTGCCCGCGACGTGAAATCCTGAAGCTCAGGTGCGCATTGATGGCAAGGAACCGTCCAAAGATGGTTCTTGGGTGTTCAACGGGTGCGGTCAAGGTGGAGAAGACATTTGCCGAAGATTAGACGATATTGACAGCTCGGTCTAACTTCAAGTGCGGCTTGATTAAAGGTCTCGTAATCAAGTTTAATCAAACGCGGTACACTAGCTTACAGCCTGCCACCTCACCCTTCCCGACAGACTCCACTCCTTCCATGACAGCCGCCAGCCCGCCGACCCTCTCACGATACGGCACGGGCTCGAGCCGCTCCAACATCCGTTGCAGCTCTACATACCACTTCTCTGCAAACTCCCTGTCCTCCAGTTGCGGTTCGCGGCGATACGGTCGCTTCCACGTAATAGGCTGCGAGAACTGGGTGAACATGAAGACCCAATCGGGTCGGACACTCCGTCGACGATGCCCACGGAGTGGAAATGGGTTCAACGCCATGTATCGCCCTCCGCTCGACCCTATCGCGTTGTAGCAGATTGCCATTGACCCCATGTCAGCTTGACAATCGAGAGCGAAGACAAGCTTGTTGTCGGTGTATTCCCGAATGTCATTGCCGCAAGTTGGAGACCGATAGTCGAAGGTTGCCACAGCTCCAAGACGCTGGAGACGTTCAACGCTTCCAGACGAGCATGTGGTGACGGGCTCGAGCCCAGCCCTGAACACACTAAATTTAGCGCTGCAGTGATATCAAGCAATGTATGACTTACAGTTTGAGCACTTGAATTGCCAACGATCCAGTCGCCGTCCCTCCTCCAGATACCAGTACAGGGTGACTCTTGGCAGAAGGCGCGGACGGTCTACTTTCGAGGCCCAAGCCATGATACAGCGCCAAGCCCACGGTCGACAATCCAATTCCGAGCGTGGCTGCACTTTGATAGCTCATGCTGTCGGGAATGCGAAGAAGGAACTTCGACGGGACCGCGACGTATTCTGCAAAGGCGCCATTGTCTCTGAACTCTGGGTTGTTACCAAACACGCAGCCACACACCTTGGTTCCCAGGCTCAGAGTATCGTCGGAGACATCCTCGCCGAGTTGCACCACATCGCCGGAGAAATCGCAACCTGCCGTGGCCCCAGGTGTCGGTGACATTTCGAGGCTCTTGCAATCGACTGGATTGAGGGCAACGTATCTGACCCGAACCAGGACATCATCGCGGCCGACGTTGGGTAAAGGGCAATCGCTTTCCAAAATTAAAGTATTGAACTCGGATACTTTCAAGACGGTTTGTGCACTGGGGAGTGTGTGGTGAATTGTCATCTTGATTTTGGCGTCGTTTGTCGATTTGACGATGCGGGAACTTAACCTTTTAGCGTACACGTGGATGAKATACCAGATGCGCAACACTCAATCTATACTGACTGTGCGTGTTCTTGTCACATGGGTGAAACGAGTGCTCGTCGGACATGCAGGCACACAGATTATCCCCGATCCGGAAATTTTCGAACGCCGGTTACGCCGACACGACTTCAAGGCGGACCGGAGATAATGCGTCTGACCGTTTGGATCTGTCAATGTGGCTGCACGATCCTGCTGGTGCGAAGCGTGGTCGCAGCGTGGTCGCCACGTGCTGGAGTGAAGTATGTCTTGGGGTGGTGCTGCTGCAGTCGAAGAGCACCAGCGCACAGCACGGAAGTGGGAACTCAAACACGACAATTGATTGTATCCAACTCAATAACAACGCATTCTGACCTCGCTCACTTCGTTCGAGGAAAACCAACAAACCACACCAAGTATCAAGAATCAAAGTCGATCAAACTCCTATCAGTACGTCTACTTCTAGCAGCGGGGATGGGCGAAGACTTGCTGACCATTCACAGAAATGATCGCAGCTGAAAGAGAACCCATCGCCATTGTCGGCATGGCCTTCCGGTTTCCAGGAGGGAGCTCCTCACCTTCCAAGCTCTGGGACTTGCTCAAGGCACCGCGCGACGTTCTGAAATCGTTTCCTTCAGATCGTCTCAACCTGAGCAGGTTTCATGATGTGGATGGACTCATGCATGGATCTACAAATGTCACCAACGCGAGTTACATTCTTGATGAAGATCCCAAAGCGTTCGATGCAAACTTGTTCAGTATAAGTCCTCTGGAAGCGGRGAGTATGGATCCTCAGCAACGTATGCTTTTAGAGGTCGTCTACGAGGCCATGGAAGCTGGCGGATGTTCTCTTGACCTGATGTCAGGTTCTTTGACCTCCGTTCATGTGGGCGTCATGAATGCCGATTACACGGATATCCAGAACCGAGACACCGAGACCATTTCAAAGTACAACGCTACTGGAACCGCCAGGAGTGTTCTATCAAACCGCATATCGTACGTGTTTGATTTCCGGGGCCCTTCAATTACTACCGATACCGCATGCTCGAGCTCTTTGGTTGCGCTTCACCAAGCTGTTCAGTGCCTGCATCTAGGTGACTGCGACAGCGCTATAGTAGGTGGTGTTAACCTCATCCTGGACCCGGCAATGTACATTACTGAATCGAAGCTGTCTATGCTTTCTCCTGAGTCTCGTTCCCGCATGTGGGATCAGGCGGCTAATGGGTACGCCCGGGGTGAAGGCGTTGCAGCGCTGGTCCTCAAGCCTCTAAGCAAAGCAATAAAGGACGGCGATTCCATCGAGGCAATCGTGCGGGGCACTGGAGTCAATTCGGACGGACGTAGCCCGGGTATCACCATGCCTACTGCAGTGGCTCAGACTGCGCTCATCCGACAAACTTATGAAAAAGCTGGTCTGGATCCAATTTTAGATCGGTGCCAGTTCTTTGAGTGTCACGGCACGGGTACCAAAGCTGGGGATCCAGTGGAAGCTCAGGCTGTTAGTGATGCTCTAATTCCACCTCAGGACATGCATCAGACGACTCCGTTGTACGTGGGATCCATCAAGACGATCATAGGACACACAGAAGGATGCGCTGGTCTTGCTGGTGTTATCAAGGCTGTTCTGGCCATCAAGCACCAGACCATTCCACCAAATCTAATGTTCAAAGATTTGGATACCGCCGTGCGGCCTGTTTACGGGCCAATGAAGATTCCTACGACTGCTGTACCATGGCCTGAACTCACTCCAGGCCAGCCGAAGCGAGCCTCTGTGAATTCGTTTGGTTTTGGCGGGACCAATGCGCACGCAATCATTGACGAATACTTGCCGATCCGCGAAGTTACCCGCAGGTCTTCACATATCACGGGTCCATTGGTCATATCAGCGCACTCTGGGGCCGCGTTGCTGAGCAAAGTGCGCAGTCTACACCAATACTTGGAAGACAATCCGAGCATCAACCTATCAGATCTGAGCTGGACCCTTCAGACCAGGCGCACGACACACAAGATCAAGACTCATTTCAGTGAAAGTACTCGCGAGATGTTGTTGAATAGCATGCTAGAATTTACGGCGCAGTCGAGTAAGCTTGCACCAACGGACATTGGATTCCAGCCCCAACTTATCGACCGCAGCGAGATTCCGGGGGTGTTGGGCGTTTTCACAGGACAGGGAGCTCAGTGGGCCACTATGGGACGTGRACTGCTTTCTGGTATTTCCCTGTTTCGCGAAGTGTTCGATCGCTGCGAAGCCGTACTGACTGCTTTGCCGGATGGTCCCACTTGGTCCTTACGCAAGGAATTGGAGGCGGAAGGGACCACTTCACGTGTCTCGGAAGCTGCTATCAGTCAACCGATTTGTACAGCTGTACAGATCGCCCTGGTAGATGTCSTGAAAAGGGCTGGATTACACTTCGACGCCGTGGTCGGCCACTCCTCAGGTGAAATTGCTGCTGCGTACACGGCCGGTATCTTGTCGCTTTCGGGGTCGATGCAGATTGCGTWTTATCGGGGCAAATATGCGCATCTCGCGTCAGGGACGGATGGCCAAGCCGGTGGCATGATTGCTACTGGACTTCCCTACGATGAAGCTGTGGCCTTGTGTGACGGAGACGAATTTTCAGGACGTCTGACCGTCGCGGCCAGCAACTCACCTACCAGTGTGACGCTCTCGGGGGATGTGGACGCCATCGCAGATGTCAAAAAGTACTTGGAAACACGGGACATCTTCGCTCGGGCTTTGCGAGTTGACACAGCTTACCACTCGCACCACATGAAGAAGTGTGCATCCGCATATCTCCGCTCCCTACTACAATGCAACATCGAGGTATCGAAACCCCATCCTGATTGTATATGGAGCTCAAGTGTCCGCGGCGACACAAAGCTCCTGCGTGGTGATCTTTCACTCCTGAAAGGACAGTACTGGGTACAGAACATGGAACAGACAGTCCTTTTCAATCAAGCAATCGAGTCGGCAATTGTCAACGGCGGGCCATTCGACATCGCTGTTGAGATTGGGCCGCACCCAGCACTGAAGAGCCCTGCGGAAGAAACTTTCAAGTCCAGCTTTGGCACGGCACCCTTGTATATCGGAACGTTGAAGCGAAGTTCTCCGGATGTTGATGCACTGGCTGCGACTCTTGGAAACTATTGGTCCGTCATGGGGTCGGCATCGGTCGACTTCGCTGGGTATCGTCAGGCATGCCTGGGGGACAAGTATGAGTCGCCCAAGACTGTGACTGATCTTCCTGCGTACCCATTTGATCGGACGCAAACCTTTTGGCGGGAATCACGCATTTCCGAAAACTACCGATTGGGTCAAGATGAGCCACGCGAACTGTTGGGTCGCCGCATGCCAGACGATTCCACCATTGCTTCCCGATGGCGTAACATACTCACTTTGGACGAACTCCCCTGGCTTGCGGGGCACGAGATCCTGGGTGAGGTGCTCATGCCCGGCGCAGGATACATCTCGATCGCATTAGAAGCTGCAAAGCAGCTTGCTGGTGGACGCCCGACAAGTTTGTTGGAGATACAAGACGTTTCTATTCTTCATCCGGTCGTGGTACCAGGCCAACAAGAAAGGGTTGAGACCATTTTTACTGCACGACGATTGAGCTCCAGAGATGATGAAACCATTGAAGCAGAATTTGATTACTGTTATTGGCCCGCTACTTTCAACGCTGCCGCGGTTCTCGTCTGTACTGGCAAGATACTCGTGCATCTCGGTCAGCCAGCGCCAGAGCATCTGCCCCCTCGAAGTGCGATGCTGGGGGATCTCTTGGATGTGCCTGTTAGCCAGGCATACAGCTCCCTTCAATCAATCGGCTTGAATTATCAGGGGATCTTCAAGGGAATGACACAGATCCGGCGGAGAACCAACACCGCCCAAATCCACGCGCAGTGGTCTGCCACCGATCTGGGCGGTAAATACATTGTGCATCCAGCGCTACTGGATGTAGTCTTCCAGTCAAATTTTGTCGCAAAGGCGTATCCTGCCCAGGGACTGATGGATGCTGCTTTTCTACCCGTCAGCATTTCTCGTGTATCAGTAAACCCATGCGTGTGCCCCACAGGCGGAGATCGCGATGTAGCGGTGGATGTTGACTCCTACGTCACCCATACTGACGCTTCCTCGATGTCGGGAGATATGCATGTCTACACAGGAGGAGAAAATCCTTTCATTGAGATTGAAGGACTTGTGCTCAAGATTGCCGCTGAGCCTCTGGAATCGGACGACGTGCAGATTTTCTGTGAGACTGTGTGGAAGCCGGACACTTCACTGGTACTGCCGGATCCTGAACGTGACGAGGATCACGACCTGGAGCAAATGGCTCTTGCCGAAACAATCGATCGCGTTGCCTTTTTCTATCTGAGACAGGTTCTGAACGAAACAGAGAACACCGACATCTCGAAATGCCAGGAGCACCACCAACGCATGCTGGAATCATTTCGGCTCATTTTGAGACAGGTCAAGTCCGGGCAGCATCGACTCTTGAAACCAGAGTGGCTACAAGACGATGTTGAGACTCTGCGCACACTCTGCCTCGCCTTTCCCAATCAAATTGATCTGGAGTTGATTCATGCAATCGGCGCCAATCTAGCCTCTGTTGTTACTGATGAGACATCGCTCTTGGAGGTCATGTTAGCCAATGACATGCTCAGCCGGCTGTACATTGAGGGATGCGGATTTGTAACCATCAACCAAGAGATTGGAAACCTGTTGCAGCAGATCACTCATAAGTTCCCCCGTGCCAACATCCTTGAAGTGGGAGCAGGAACCGGAGGAACGACCCAGGGAATTCTACAGTCCATTGGACCCGCCTATCAATCGTACACCTTTACGGACATTTCTGCTGGCTTTTTCGAAGCTGCCAAACTTCGTCTGCATGCAGATGAAAAGCGTATAACTTTCAGGGCACTTGACATCGAAAAACCTGTGAGTCCGCAAGGTTTCGAAGAAGAAAGCTACGATATCATCATTGCCGTCAATGTCCTTCATGCCACTCGCGACTTGACAGCCACGCTACAGCACGTCAGATCTCTACTCAAGCCGGGCGGCTATCTGATTCTGGGGGAAATCACCAATACGGACGTGCTGCGCTACTCCTTTATCATGGGCGGGCTACCTGGATGGTGGCTAGGGGGAGACGACTCGCGTCGCTTCCATCCTTGTATTCCAGCAGTACAATGGGATCAACTACTCCTGGATACTGGAYTCTCTGGTCTGGATCTGGCATTTTCCGATCTGGAAGATGAGAACAAACACTGCAACTCTCTCCTGGTTAGTCGATCGCTAAGCCCAAGCTACGAGAGACTCCGAGATCCTATTCCTACTTTAGAGACGATCGATGTCGATACACCTCTCCTGTTAATCGGCGGTTCAACGCTACAAGTTGCGAAAATCAGGACGGAGATTCGCAGGCTCCTTCCCTCTAACTGGCTGGAACAAACTCAGAGCATCGACTCAATTGACGATCTAGTTGATACCCAGATAAAAGCAGGCACTGGCGTCATTTTCCTGCAGGAACTCGACTGTCCAATGTTCTCCAAGCCCGTCACTTCGCACCAGTGGATCTCTTTGCAGAGCCTACTTGCAAATGCAAGTCGAGTGCTTTGGATCATCAAGAATCATCGATCAGGCAGTCCTGAGTCGGGCATGTTTCTTGGGATTGCTCGTTCGCTTGAGCAGGAGATGCCGCACCTCAAGACACAAGTCTTGGACTTTGAGACAAAGGAAAGTCCAGCTAGCTTGGCGCGGACAGCAGTCGAGGCTTTTGCTCGTCTCGCTCTCCATCAGCCTGCGAACGTCTTGTGGACAGTCGAGCCTGAGGTTGTCATGGCCAACGGAGCGGCTCTTGTGCCTCGAATTATGCCCATCAAGTCTATGAATGATCGATACAACTCTACAAAACGAGAACTGGTACGATCCGACATGCCTATTGCCGACACAATTGAGCTACGATTCACCAAAAGAGGACTAGCATTGGTGGAGGTGCAGCAGAGTCGAACGCCAGTCACTGATGATCATGCTCAAATGATTGTGATGTACTCTCTATCCATCCCTAGTACGGAGGAATCGCTGTACCTGTCACTCGGCCGTGTTGCCGATTCAGATGTCCATTTCCTGGCACTCTCATCCCGAAATCGATCTCATCTCCGGAAACCACACAATGAGCTTGTCCAAATGCCAGCTGTGGAATGCACGCCAGCCGCGCTTCTTGCCTTCAGGTCATGTCTGATTGCCATTACGCTGTCAGCAGTTGTCCGTTCAACGTCGATCACATTGGTTCACAATGCGGACCGACCGCTGGCACTGGCAATTTCGCGCAAAATGGGAAGCCAAGTCATTTTCTCTACCTCGAATACCGATGTACCTCCAGAATGGCTCTATGTACACCCCAGAGCATCGGCACGCGCGATCAAGCAAATCCTCCCTCCCAATGTCGGCGATGTCTTGGATTGCTCTGAGCCAAGTTCGCGAGCCTCAAACCTAGTCACAGTCTTATCAGCGGCTCGACAATGGCTTCCGAATGGGGATCTTGTGCGAGAAGGGACTTCAACACTTGGAATCGCCGAGGCACTCGGACAGGCGCTCAACTTGATGAGCCACTTCTCATCGGGCGACAATGTCTCGGAATTGGTGCCTTGCGAGGTTGAAATCCAGAATGTAGCAAAGCTTACGGGATCGGAGCCTTCGAGATCTCAAATAATGGACTGGACCATGGTCGATTCCACAGCATCCCTGACGATTCTACCACTCCAGGCCAAGAATTTATTCAGACCTGATCGTACATACCTCATGGTGGGGTTGACCGGTGCGTTGGGGGTGTCACTTTGTAACTGGGCTGTCGACAATGGCGCCAGGAATCTTGTAATCACAAGCCGTACGCCGAAAGTTGACTCTGAATGGCTAGCTGCTTGTCGCAAACGGGGTGCCGCCTTACACGTCTGGCCAATGGATGTTGCAGACGAGACATCCGTGAGGGCCACCATCGCCCGAATCTCCAAAGAGCTACCACCACTTGCCGGTGTCTGCAACGGAGCAATGACTTTGGCTGACAAACTTTTCGTCGATATGCGCCATGATGAGCTGAACATGGTCCTGGAGCCCAAGTTCAAGGGCTCTCAAACGCTTGATAAAGTCCTGGGGAGCTATCCACTGGATTTTTTCATCCTACTCTCCTCCTGTGCAATGCTCATCGGCAATCCGGGACAGTCGAATTATCACGCGGCCAACTTATACATGGCTGGTCTGGCAGCACGTAGACGCAGCCGAGGTCTGAACGCGTCTGTCATTCACTTGGGTTACATCGCGGACGTTGGATATGTTACCCGCCAGGATCATCGTATGCGGGAACGACTGGAAAAGCTATTGTTCCGACCTTTGTCTGAAGCTGATATCCACAACGCCTTTGCCGAAGCAATGCATGCCGGTCACACAGATTCCGTGGTATTCGACTTCGCCATGGGGATGGGCCCTGCGAAGGAGCACGTTGCTCATGAGGTGCAGCCCTACTATTTCCACAATCCCCGTTTCAGTCATTTCAATCCCCCACCGGGAAGCTCCAAAAGAGACGCAGTTCAAATATCCAACAGTCTCGGTTCGTTGGTCAGGGAAGCAACCAGCGAACAGGATGCAATCCACTGCGTCCAGACAGCCTTCTGCGCAAAAGTGGAAGCAATACTCCAGCTTGCAGTGGGGAGCATCCAGCCACAACAGTCATTGATGGATGCTGGGATTGACTCTCTAGTTGCTGTCGAGATTCGCAACTGGTTCATGAAAGAACTCGGCGTAAAGATTCCTGTGGTGAAGATTTTGGGCGGGAGCAGTGTTGAAGAGCTTTGCAATAATGCTGCAAAGAAGATGCTCTCAATGCTTCTCGAGACTACAGACCAAGTTCCGCAACCAATCCAAGCAGATGAGCAGGCAGCACCTAAATCAGTGGCGGCTGATGAGTCTACCGAGCTGGGAACACTGGACTTGAACGGCGATATCAGCGCCAGTGAGACAGACTATACACCTGAGAGTGGGTCCGAAGTCGATCACGCTGCCACACAAGACAGTGGGAGCAATACTGGAAGCTTGAGCACTTATGAAGATTCACTCACTGATCTCACTCCTGGACCAAAACATCAGCTGCAGTCCCCTGAAATCACACGAGAAGGACCAATCTCTTTGGCTCAATCACGAGTGTGGTTCCTATCAGAGAATTCCGAACGMTCTTCAGACTGCAACCTGACATTCATCTATGATGTTGAGGGGCCTTTGCAGGTGCATCGCTTACAACACGCACTGGACTTGGTCATGACTCACCACGATGCTCTTCGAAGCTGTTTCTTCATGCGTCCGGGTGACAATCAACTCAATCAAGGCGTCATGTCATCGCCACGTCACCTGTTCACGCAAGTAAGAAATGGAACCGCAGATGACGTTCTCCGCGCTTCCGACAGACTCAGGTCCCACGCCTGGGATCTTCCAAATGGTCAGATGCTGGGCATGGCGGTTGTTTCCAAGAACTCATCGCAGCATACGATCGTCCTGGGTTATCACCACATTATCATGGACGCATACAGCCTCGGAATTTTCCTTCGAGACCTGAACTTGGCCTACGCGACTGGCTCGCTCCAGCAAAAGCCAGCGGCATATCTGGACTTCGCCAAAGCAGAACACTCTTTGACCAACATTGGCTACGAAAACGAAGACCAAGCCGAAAAAATCGAGTTCTGGAAGAACGAATTCGCTACCATTCCTGATCCTCTACCGATTCTCCCAATGAGCCGAGTACTGACCAGACCTGTTGCTATCCGGAACAAGAATGTGTGTCTCCGCAAGCACATTGACAAGTTGGAATGGGCCGGCATCTTGAAAGCTTCTCGAGCGTTGAAAGTGACTCCTTTCCACTTTCATCTTGCTACATTCCAAGTACTGCTCGCTCGGTACGCGAATATTGAAGACTTCAGCGTTGGTATTGCGGATGCAAATCGGCTCGACGACCGCTATTCCGAGACTATTGGCTTTTTCATGAACCTATTGCCCATGCGATGTAAGGTTCCTAAAGGCGCTGAGTTTGCACAACTCGCCCGCAACACTTCTCGGAAAGCTCTCGAGGTATTGCTCCATTCCGGAATTTCTTTTGACAAGATAATGGAGGTCACGAAAGCCCCCAGATCACCGAGCTACTCACCCATGTTCCAAGCTTCCATCAACTATCGCATGGGTGCCATTAGCGACGTGCCTCTTGGCGACTGTGCGATGAAACTATCCGACGGCCAGGACGCTGAGAATCCATTTGACATTAGCCTTGGAATTCTAGAGTCCAAAGATGGATCAGCAACGACTGAKATCATATGCAACGCAGATTTGTTCGATCCAGAGGCAGTCTCCACGCTCATGGACTCGTACTTGCGTCTGCTGCGTGGATTTACAGCCGATCCGAATCTCTCCACGGATTGCGTCGAGATGCATCATCCAGACGCCGTACAGTACGCACTGGCGATGGGCAGGGGACCTCGCGTTTCTCTGAGCACTACTATACCTGCTCCAATATGGGCGCAGTTCTGCGTCGCCGCGAAATCCCACGCCATCGAACCGGCGATCTGCCACCGAGAAAAGATTGTGTCATATTCGGCTCTCCAAGTCCGGGCTCGATCCATTGCTACGTCTCTCGTTGGTGCTGGGTGTTTAGCTGGGTCTTATGTTGCAGTACTGTGTGAACCTTCGACCGACTTTGTGGCATCCATGCTGGCCATCTTCCACCTCGGGGCCATCTATTGCCCGCTTGACATCAGCCTTCCTTCTGCTCGACACGAAGCCATGGCCCAATCTTGCCGACCTGTCGCTATTCTCTATGACCGGGCCACATCAGCTAGAGCACTCGATCTGAGCTCTTCATTGGTGGCGGATGATGACAAATTACCAGGCATCTGCGTGGATGACTGCAATACATATCAGGCCACAGCTCAATGCAAGCAAGATCCCGACTCTCCTGCCATATTGCTGTTCACCAGTGGCTCTACGGGACGACCAAAGGGCATCAAATTGACGCAGAACAACATCATGAATCATATCTCTGTTAAGACCCGGATTCTACAATTGCAGCGGGAACGGGTGTTGCAGCAAAGTTCCATGAGTTTCGACATGTCGATGATCCAGATTCTATCGGCCCTCCTGAATGGTGGCACAGTTGTTATCGCACCCTCAGAACACCGACGTGACCCAGTCGAAATCACGCAACTGATTCGACGGCAAAAGGTTACAATGACGATTGCTACTCCTTCGGAATACAAGGTGTGGCTAAACCACGATGCGAATTTGCATGTTGGACTTCGTGATTCAGCCTGGCGAATCGGCTGCCTTGGTGGCGAAGCGGTCTCTGAGCAACTGTTGCGAGACTTCGCCTTGCTTGGCCTTCCAAGCCTTCAATTGACAAATTGTTATGGTCCAACTGAGATAACCGCGGCGGCAACCTTCAAATCGATCAATCTTGATGATCACGCCGGCGATCAAATTTCGGAGCGTGCCTCGTCAGTTGGAAAGGCACTGCCAAACTACTCGATCAGCATCGTCGATGCCGACGGCAAGCCCCTGCCCCTTGGTATGCGCGGAGAGATCTGTGTCGGGGGCGCCGGAGTAGCTCTTGGGTACTGCGATAATGTAATGCAGACAACGCGGCAATTCATTCCGGACCCATCGAATTCGRCTGGCTGGCCATTTCCACGGATGTATCGTACCGGCGATCAAGGCAGAATCCTACCAGACGGCGCCCTACAATTTGTCGGGCGGCTTGATGGCAGCACGCAGATTAAGTTCCATGGAGTACGTATGGAGTTGGAAGAGATTGAAGGTACCATGCTTGCGAACTCTGACGGCAAACTCTCTGCGGTCGTTGTGACGCTGCGGCAAGAAGCGCTCATTGCTCATGCCACACTAACAGCAAGTGTTGGGGCGATGAATGATGAGGACATTCAGGTTCTGCGGACAWCTTCCGCCCGTACCTTGCCTGGTTATATGTGTCCAGCTGCATTGATTCTTGTGGACATGYTACCACTAACTTCTGCCGGCAAGATTGACCGGGGTGTGGTGTCTGCGCTTCCCATACCTAAGCATACCCACCAGCAGCACAACGACAGTGACTGTGGAATAAGCGCTTCCAGTAGGCTGACGCTGCGCGAAGGCGAGCTGCGACTACTCTGGGAGAGGGTGTTGTCAGGTCCAGACCGATCGATTCGCTCAGATTCCGATTTTTTCAACATAGGCGGCAATTCASTCTCCCTGATGCGGCTCCAAGGAGCGATCAAAGAATCTATTGGGGTTTCGGTATCGACTCGCGATCTCTATCAATCGAGCAGCCTGCGAGACATGGCCAAGTGCATCTCGCTTGAACAGGAGCATCACCAGCTTGAAGAGGGGAACAACACCATTATCTGGGACGAGGAAACAAGGATCCCTCCCTCGGTTCAAAACATCATGGACCGTCTTGGACATCAGACTGGCCGTAGAGACAGACCCCGTGAGACGAATCCCATCAATGTCCTGCTTACGGGCTCAACCAGTTTCCTTGGCGGAAAGATTCTGGAAGCTTTGAACAGACTGGTCGGATCACGCATCGGCAAGATATACTGCATCGCTGTTCTCCCCGATGACAAGATGACCATTCCGGCATCTTCTTCCGTCGTGTACTACACTGGTAGTTTGGTTCAAGAACGTCTCGGTCTGAGGTCCACGGAGTATGCTTACCTTACATCCACAGTCGATCTCATCATTCATGCGGGAGCAAATGGACATTGCTTGAACAACTACCAATCGCTCAAGATCCCAAACCTGGACTCTACACATCAATTRGTCAGCATGGCTCTCCCTCGGTCTATCCCCTTGCTGTATGTTTCCTCCAACCGCGTTACCTTACTGCAGGAGGACACGAACGCACTGCTCCCGGTTTCGGTTCGACATGACTCTCCTCCCACGGATGGCAGTCAAGGATACACAGCAACAAAGTGGGCTAGTGAGGTCTTCCTAGAGAGACTGTCCGAGACAGCTCCTGGCCGTTCGATTCCGATCCTCATCAGTCGGCCATGCGTGGTCGTAGGCGACGAAGCACCTAATTCAGATGCTCTGAACGCCATCCTACGTTATTCACGGCTCATGCAGACCGTCCCTGTTTTCGAAAACGTCCAAGGCTTTCTCGACTTCAAAAAAGTTGAGACTGTGGCTCACGAGATCGCAGAGGACGCTCTTTCTCTCTTGCACGCCCCAGGAGGAGTTCGGATCCATCATCATTCTGGTGGCGTTCGCGTTCCGATGGAACAACTTGCGATGCACATGGAAGCGCTCTACGCCGTCAAGTTTGAGAAATGCTCTCTATCGGAATGGATTATCAAGGCGCTTCGAATCGGGATTGATCCGTTGATCACTGCTTATCTTGAAGCGATGGTGGAGCGAGGCGAGGTTTTGCGATTTCCGTTCATGGGCGAGTCGGTCTGATTTAATGTGCGGGGGTCGGTCGCTTGGATGAAGTAAATCTATAGTGAGCCAAAGAATTGTATATTTCATCATTTTCAGCTGCGTCATCTTGTGTCTGTGTCGTGATTAAAAGCTATAAGCTCGGTCATCCGAGGGAGAATGGACATCAATTTGCCGAACTTGTGAAGTTTGTGCATGTGAGTCGCATACCAAGATACCAGGTAGACTCCAAGCTCGGTGAATCTCGGACCTTCCGGAATTCACCGAGCTATTTGGTGTTGGATCGATCAACCGGACTTGTCACTCGAAGCCCGAGAAACGGACATATCGACGTGGAGTCCCGTCACGATGCGCTATTACATATATTACTGTCCCTTCCTGCCTTTGGTTTGAGCATAGAATTCTCCTCACGATATTCGCTCTCAACTGAATTCAGCAAGCATGATCGACGACAAAGATTCCCAGCTCGAAAAGGGGTCTTCGACTTCTCTAGATGCCGACACAGCTTCTCGTTCTTTGCCTACGGAGCAGAGTCGTCCGACGGCTGCAGATACGTCCGAGGGTGGTAGTAAAGCGTACTTGTCACTTCTTGGTGGCTCCTTGGGTCTATTCATATCCTTTGGTTGGGTAAACTGCATTGCGTTATTCCAGGCTTACTATGAAAGGAATCAGTTGAAGGGCTATGTAAGAATAACTTGTCAGTTTGCATATCTCAGGCATAAGCTAACGTAAGCAGTCTTCATCTGAAGTCTCGTGGATTACATCAACCGAGTGTAAGTCTGCCTCTTCCCGATTGGTGCTTTATCTATGGACAATCTAACATCGACCAAGTCTTCTTTATGCTTTCCATGTCGCCCTTGTCGGGCTACTTATTCGATAGCTATGGACCACGCCTACCGATCTTCCTCGGTGGCATTTTGCACGTGTTTGGGCTCATGATGGCTAGTCTGTCGAGCGAGTATTACCAATTCATGCTGAGCCAATCCATCTGCTCGGGTATTGGAACCTCCTTGATTTTCACACCGGCTATGACTGCGGTATGCGCATGAATCTCTTCCCTTAACGATGCATAAGCTGACGGTAGAGATCTTGAACAGCCTATGACCTACTTCAAAAAGCGTCGAGCCCTCGCGGGAGGACTCACTGTCGCAGGGAGCTCTCTCGGCGGGGTCATCTTCCCTCTCATGGTCAATAATTTGCTACCACAAGTCGGTTTCGGATGGACAATGCGAATCTGTGCATTCCTGATCCTTGCTTTGTGGATTGTCACTCTGATGACCATCACCTCCAACATGAACCATGTGCGAAAGGACTTCCAAATCTCCAACTACCTCCGACCATTTACAGAGCCGACCTATCTGATCCTACTCGTCTTCTGCTTCTTCCTATATTGTAAGTCACAAAATTCCAAATCCTTTACCCAAATGAATTGCTTCTAACCAAGACAACAGGGGGCCTCTTCGTCCCATTCGACTATCTCGTAGTCTCAGCCATACACGACGGAATGTCAGCCACCATGGCATTCAATCTAATCCCCATCATGAACGGCGCCAGTTTTTTCGGCCGCACAATTCCCAACGCCCTGGCCGACAAATTCGGACGATTCAACGTCCTGATCGTGATGGTGATTTTCACAGGCATCATTACCCTGGGATTGTGGTATCCAGGCCACAGCAATGCAGCCATCATCGTGTATGCGGCAATCTTCGGAGTCAGCTCGGGGGCGTGTATCGGTTTGACGCCTCCTTTGGTCATGAACATCACCAAGGATCCGAGAGAGGTCGGGTTCCGAATCGGTTCTGCTCTTGCTGTTGCGGGTATAGGTACCCTTACCAGTCCCCCTATTGCTGGAGCTATCGCTGGACTTAGTGGGGGCTCGTTTTCTAATGCGGCTATCTTCAGTGGTGTGAACTTTTTAGTCTCAGCCGTTTTTCTTGTCTGGTTGAGGGGGAGGATTTCCGGCTGGGATCCACGCACGAACGCCTGAGTGAGGTGCTACTTTACGTCAATTTGCTTCAGCGCTGCATACGATGATCTGGCGGGCATAGCGACGTTCGAATAGGATTCTGGGATATGACAGGTCCATCTGTTGTATAGACTGTATTCGTATTCGAAATGGGAAATAAAGTGACAGACTACGTTCTCTAAGAAACGATCATATGGTGGCTGTGTCCGAGCGCTCTRTATCGAACCCATGCGTAAGGTGCCGTGTAATTGTACTTGATGAAGAGACACATGTGTCCGCAACTCCAACGCTGATTTCATGACCAACTCTCTTGCCCGCTCTGGAATCTGAAATTTGTCCGCTGCTCCACTGACTCATCTTCGGTTGCTTCCGTGAAAGACCATTACATGGTACCTACCAATGTAGAGCAAAAGTATTAGCAATGACATACTTGGAGATCTTCCAAAACAACGGCCAACCTGTACACAACAGGCCAACCTTTCGCTTTGGGTACACTTACTGCGGTAGCGCTGGATCTCCAGGAAACGTTTCACTCCCCCGAAGCTTGTGGCCACGTTCGCGTAGCATTGTAGCGAGCGGAGAAGATCTACCGACGCCGTGCGACGTCTTCGCGTTTCCTACAATTTCTTCCTCTACAAGCACCACGACTGCTTTTGGCGATCGCTCAATCATTTTGCCGAGAATCTCAACGGTCCGGAGAGATTTGTCGTCGTTGAATTGAGCAGCTGTTGAGAAGATCATATCGACTGGTCTGCCCGGACTTCCACGGTCTCCCATGGAAGAAGAGTTCCAGTCCCCGAATCGAACGGTAGATGCGAAAGCCGGAGACATCATTCGGATGTTGTCTTCGAT
Organism: Ramularia collo-cygni; assembly: GCF_900074925.1. Taxonomy (NCBI): domain Eukaryota; kingdom Fungi; phylum Ascomycota; class Dothideomycetes; order Mycosphaerellales; family Mycosphaerellaceae; genus Ramularia; species Ramularia collo-cygni. The sequence continues at coordinate 54,419 of NW_019716266.1, forward strand.
CGTCGGCAGAGCTTCGGCATCGTCCAGGATAACGACGTTGGAATCGGGTATGAGCTGCGCGACGGTGATACCAATAGCACCGCAGTTCTGGCTCATATCGATGATGCTCAGCTTCTTCGATGCAGCTAGGGCAAATTTCTGCTCCATCTGCTTTACTCCGTCAGTTCTGAGACCAATGACGTCGTCCAAGTGTGAAAGCAGCACAACACCACTAGATCTTGATATGGAGGTCAGCGCTTGACTTGGTCAACTTTTCGGAACATCATACTTTATCTGGGCAGAATTCTGTCCGCAACTCTCCCAAGCCCGGAGTGTCCGTTTGCTTGAGAGCTTGAAACGTCTCTCGACTCTCTCATCGCTAGCAATCGGATTCAGATTGTCGAACGCTGGACTCCAAGCAAGACACACTCGTGGGGTCCTGTTCAATGAAGGTGTCGCCAACGGCGATAAGCTGCCGCTCTCCTGACCATCCGCACAGACGAGGACTCTGACGGGCCATATCACCCCATTGCTTACGTCAAACACAATGGGGAGTCTTGTCATGCCAGCACGCCACTCATACGACTCCGTCAGACAAGGCGTATCGTCGTCATTCGATGACAACAGACTGGCCTTGAGCGTGATGTCTTGGTCGTATATAGTCCCATTCGGCTGCGTTGCAATGGTTATGGCGCCAGTAATCCATGTTCGCATAAAAGGTGCTTCTTCGGTCAGGACGCGCGGTGGCCGCTCGAACTGTACAAAGTACATTTCCGCGCGACCGACGTTGTAGGAGGGAGCATGATGGATTGCAGATTTGCAGTGTTGTAAGTTGTTGTGTAGAGGATAGATCGTTGATCTGCTGGAGTGTCGTCGACTTCGATCTTCAAGAATTCCACTACGCTGGTCGCTGGGCTGTCGATCGCCCCAATCAGGATGCCACGATGCTGGTGAAAGCGGGGCCTGTATATCGGATCAGGACTTCGCAACGATCTCCCAGCAATGAAGAGGTGCATATTACCGCGACGGGATCCTTTGTTGCGGGTGCCGATTGCTCGTGTAGAAGTCCGAGCCGAGGGTACCACCATTTGTGAGTAACACGAAGCAAGCCACAAGACGAGTCAAACACGCACACACCATCAACACACAGACTCTTAAAGATGTCCAATAGATGGCGAAGCAGAGTGATTTTGATATCCTTCCCTGGCCGGGATGTTGCATTCCATAGGGCTTAGCACAGCGAACCAGGATGGACCAAAAGATTAGTGCTTTTGGTGTCGCCGAAAGCATCCATCAGCTTTGACAACATTGGCCAATGACGTGCGTATTGGAGCGCAGGATCGTCATGCTGAGGGGCAGATGTTGATGATATAAGGTATGTACTCTAAAGGCTCGGTCGTCGCAATGTCCCGACAGAAGGCTGGCGATGGCGATGAAGCGAGCGACGACACTTCCTCACCACTCTTGACAAGACTTCTCATGCCTCAGAAGTCCCATGGGCTTCTGGCTCTACAATGAACTGAGACGGCGGTCGAACAGCAGCATTGTCATGGTCAGATGGTCGGAGTCCTATTCGCGTGAGCGCTATCCTTGTGGATCACAGGCTCGAGGGTCACTACGTACCGTACCGCGGAGGCCAAAGCTCGGACGACAAGCAACACTCATGTGTTATGCGGCTCAGGAGCACAGTTCTCCCCCATAGTTATCCCTCCTTCTCACCATCTTGACTGGCTGGCTAGGTACGTGACCACGTTACATTTTTCGGTAATGTGAAATACTTATCGTGTCTTGGCAAAACTAGACTGAATACGGTTCTTTTACACTTCACCTCACCACGGCAGCGATGTCTTCGTAAAACAACAACATAAGATTCATCCTTACACTAACCTGTCAATCTTGCAGTGTTCCGACGTTCTAGAGACCGAGAAGCTATGCATATGCTTCGCTCTCAGACGCCCGCTTCAGTGCGATTGCTCCGTCCTCATCGTGCCAAGCATCGGGGATGAGCAGCCAGGCCGTCCATCATCGGCTCTAAGTCTATGTCCGAGAGAGAATCTCGCACTACTAACTCATCATACTTAATAGATATTATAGTTGACAACAGAGACTGGAGAATTCTACGAGAGATCTGAAAGCCATCAACGTCACGACCATGTTGTCGATCGACAATCTCCCCATTTCCATCCTCGCCTTGGGTTTTGGGCTCGTGGGCCTTGCTTTACACGTTGCATGGCGTAGCTTTGAAGAATACCAGGCACGCAAGGTCAATGGATGCGGACCAATCCCAGCATATCCTCAATGGGACCGCATATTTGGCCTGGACCTCGCCTTGAGTCAACTGCGAGCGCTACGAGGCGACTACTTCGTCCCATGGCTTGCTGCTATGCACAAAGACCAGCCGAGTACCTTCACTATCCGATTCTTGGGAAAACGACAGATCTTCACGACCGAGACCGAGAACCTCAAGTCCATGACTGCGATCAACTGGCAGGACTTCGGGATCAGTCCATTGCGGCGCAACACAAAGGCCTTCCACCCATTTGCTGACAAGGGAGTCAACACGGTCGACGGAGATGACTGGGTCTTCAGTCGATTTCTGATCAAGCCCTTCTTCAACCGCGATGTATATACAAGCACCGAAAGGGTCAGGCCCTTTGTTGATACTTTCATGTCTTTACTGCCACCAGATGGAGAGACTTTCAATGTTCAGCCCCTGTTACAGCGATGGGTTCGTTTCTTTTCTGTCAGTATCTTGGTATCCTTCGACGCTAATCGACACATAGTTTCTCGACTTGACTACTGATTTCATCCTCGGCGAGCCGATGGGTGCTCTCACTCATCCAGCCAAGGCCAAAATCACTTGGGCTATGCTTGATGTATTACGTGGTAGTCGCCAACGTATGCAATTGGTACGTATCATCAACTGGATCAAGTGGGACTGGTGGCTTAAAGGTGAGTCCAAAGTAACAGCCATGTGGTTGGCACAGTTGCTGATCATACCCTTCTGTATGCAGCGGTCTACGAAGTACATGATTTCGTTGACGGCCACATCACCGATGCATACCGGGAGATAAAGGAGCGCAACGACCAAATTGCCGCTGGGAAAGAAGTCGGACCAGAACGCCAGGATCTTCTCTGGTATATGGCATCCCACGACTCTGACCATGAGGATTTGCGGTCCCAGCTGTCTCTACTCCTGGTTCCGAACAACGACACGACGTCCATCTTCATCAGCAACGTGATCTGGCACCTTGCTCGCAACCCCGACGCATGGCTTCAATGCCGCCAGGAAGTCATTGGTCTTGTCGGAAACGACGTCGAAGAAGCCATTCCGAAACTCACGTTTTCCGCGCTGCGAAGCATGAAATTTCTCAACGCTTGTCTCGACGAAACCCTCCGTCTGAACCCGAATAACGTCACTCAAGTCCGCGTCTGCGTCAAAGACACCACACTCCCTCGAGGAGGTGGCAAAGACGGTGACATGCCCATCTTCGTGCGAAAAGGAGACATGGTACAGGTCACGAAGACTGTGCAGCAACGAAACTACGAGTACTGGGGTGAGGATGCGGATCACTTCCGTCCATCGCGATTTGTGGGATTGAAGCCTCTCTGGGAGTTTGTACCCTTTAGCGGAGGACCCAGACGTTGTCCTGCACAGATGATGGTTATGACCGAGGCTGCATATATGCTGGCTCGTTTGGTGTTGCAATACAGTCGTGTGGAAGCAAGAGATGCTAACCCATACAAGGCTATTATGCGGATTGGGCCTAGTAATAAGACTGGAGTGCTTGTTGCGTTCTACAAGTAGTTTGCGCCGCATATACATAAAAGAACGGTCCACGTTTATCTGTAAATCAGAACTGTCAGTATGAAGTCTCTTCACCAGGGTGAGCCTGTCAACAAGACCTCTTCGTAGCTTAGTAGGCGACTCTGCTAGTGTGGAGGTCTCCGCTATCTTCCATCACGAAGTCTCTATTGAGGGAGCAGTCCTAAGATTAGTGCAAGGGGACATCAAGATTCTCGATATGTTGCAGGATCCTCATGTTGACAGCTCTACCGAAACCGAATACAGCATAACCCGATGTAAAGATCTCTACTCTACTGTCAGACTCTTTATCTTGTCTTTCTAGATTGAGTGTTTGGCTGAGTTTGCCACTATYAGCTTGTCGGACTGCACTACCTGTGCGGCAGAACAGGTAGCTTGGATGGATCATGTCCACCAATCGACGAACGGACCAAAACAGGTTCACTGGAGTAGTTTAGCAAGTCCCTCGCAATATTGCAGTCAAGTCAAAACAATTTCCGTTATTCCTACTACTGAAGACTAATCGTCTTGGTCAGATCTTTCAAGAAACAGCTGTCTAGAATGAACGGCGAGAGTGTATCATGATAAATATCGATCATCGATATCAAGGTCTTATCTACAACTTAGTAAAACGAACATCAGGCGCCTCCTTCCCAGAACCCATAAACCCAGCTTTCACGGTAGTAGTTCCAAGAGGTTCCAACGTAAACCGTTCCACAACAGCAACAATCGTAAGCTTAAACAGAACATCGGCGACATTCTTACCCATACACCGTCCAGAAGCTGCGCCAGTACCAAAGCGCATGAAACCACATCGCAAAGCAGCCGGTGCCACCTCGAGAAAGCGATCTGGACGAAAGTTTTCACCGTCCGGACCCCATGCTGAATTAATTGAAAGATCAGCTTCTAACTTCTAGCGCTGCTTTGTCTTTTTTCACTTACTGATTGCTTCTTCGTTCAAGCGGCGATTGTCAATGATGACCGTGGTTTTAGCGGGGATATGGTAGCCACTGATGGATTTGTCTTCCGCTGTATCTTCCGGCATGGAAAACCCTGCCTTCTTGTCAGTTTCTAGAAACGGAGAAGGAGCTCTGCTCAGGGGCTTGCGAGAACACTAACAAAAAGCTRRACTGAGCCTCATACCCTCCATGACAACTCGATGGAGGATACTTTTGGCGTCAGTGAGATATTGAGTCATATCGCCATGACTCTCGGATCTGTAGGCTTTGATCTCAGAGCGCAAGTCATCTTGGACGGATTTGTTGGCAGCCAGATTGGTGAAGACAGTACTTAGGACCGAGGCGCTCACATCCACGTTRGCAAAGAGTATCTCGCCCATTGTCGATAGGAACTGCATCAATATCGTATCAGTGGTTGGTCTGTAGGTACGGAAGAGGTTGTTTACTAACATCTTGCTCAGTCATATCGTGCGACTCGTCGGCTCCGCGTGCAATGGCCTCAACCGGGCAGTCCCAACCTCCCTAGTTAGCTACGTCAGCTATTGTTCAACAACATCCAGAGAACCGTAAGGAGGCTTACCACCCGAGCGTTTTCTATGATTTCACGATTCAAAGCTCTCCACGTCGAAAGAAACTTGTCCACACGCTTACGGGAAGAGGTTGGGAACAAGCTGTGGATTCTCGAATCGTGACTTCTCGAGATCATGATATCGTGCACAACTTCGTCGTGTAGGGCACTGAGCTCGACCATTTGCCAGTAGAGCTGGAACTTGTCAGAAATTGAATGTCGCCTGAAGGGATAAGGGTGGACGCAACTCGATCATCAAAGGCGTCTCGATAGAGATGAACCAATAAAAGTCGGAACACGAGAAACTTGAACGCAGTTCTAGTATCGATTTTCGAAGAAGACGACCGACTGAGGTCTACCAGCCAAAGATCGATCTCCCTTTCAAACCGGCCGATCTGTCGCGCAGCCTCATGGAATTTAAACGGTGGATCAAACCACTGGCGGATTTTGCGCCATTCTTCGCCGTACCGAAGGCCGACTGCAGTACCCATGAATCTGCGAAGATGGGTCAATACCAGCACATAGTAGCGCTTGAGAGGCGTGTTGCAAACTACCTTCCAAATAGCTCTCCAAAATTGAAGTTGCGAGGCTTTCCATGGGCTATAATCGTTAGTCCGAATAATGATAAGGCCTTATATACTCACCTTTGTAATCACTACGATAGAATTCGTGAATATGTTCCGGTTGACTGATCACAACCTCCTTGTATTTCCCCGATCGAAGCAAATATGGTTCGCTGCCCGCCAGAGCTTGGCCATCGTTCGATATTTGGGAACTGTGTACGAGAGAAATATCAGCATCAACACAACACGATGACGGCTTTGTGAGGTTTAGCAGACCTTTTCAGTAACTTGTATCGGAGATCCTTAATCTTTAGCTCCTTCATTGGCCTGCCATTGTCGTTGAGGAAACGCCTGGTGCCTGGGCTTAATATCTTTTTGGCGAGCAGAACTAGGATTGAGAAAATCACGGCCACTCCAAGAAACGGATGTCGCGAGGTGCCAAATTGAGCAATGGTCATGGTGTTTAGACCGATGGAGTCCATGTTCAGTGATATCATCAGGTAGCAGTCAGGTGTAGCTGTTGTGCAAAGCGATGAAAAGTACTTGAGGGAGTTGCTTCTCTGCTCAGATGCCGTTTGTATAAGAGAGCAACAACATTTCCAGATAGCATCGCAGTATACGGTAACGGGGATCACTGTCCCCGCATTGGAATAAAACAGATCGGACAAGTCCCGTTATGGCCGAAGGGGACAAACACTGGTCGGCTTTGAACGAATAAGTCCGGTCGGACCATCCTTCAAGCCAGACGGACGACACAGCAGTATGAAGATGTTACATGGCATAAACAGAAACGTCTTCCTGCGACATCCAGTTGGTTACAGTGCCAATTCCAATAAGCTTATGATCAAGCGGTTGTCAATATCCCTCCCGCACTCGAGCAACATGGCAACCACCACGGAAATGGAAGTTCTTCCCAAAGACTGTGTTCTCATAGCAGGAGGAGGTCCAGTGGGACTACTTCTCGCTCTTGTCCTGGCACGCCATGGGCAGCGTAGTGTTCTTTTAGAGCGACAACTCGAACCAACTCAGTGAGCTAAACACATCACGCCACGGCCCTGCTCGGTCCAAAACCTGACAGCAATCCCAGATACCCAAAGATGCACTTGGTTCTTGCACGAACAATGGAAATATTTCGACACTTGGGCCTCGCAGATGAGTGTCGCGCAAGAGGTACATTCGCTCGCCCGCTCGTCCTGCACTAGACCATCTGACATCTGTACAGGGGTATGTAAAGAGGAGCCTTTCACAGTCCGCTTTTCAAGCGGACTAGCAGCGGACAAGACGATCACGCAATGGGATCTTCCAAGTGTGGAAGAATTCCAGAGGCGAATCATCTCACAAAACGACGGGAAGATGCCACGCGATGCCTGGCAGCGGATTCCAAGTAACATCATGGAACCATGGCTGCGGGAAAAATGTGAGAACAGCCCGTTCGTAGACGCGCGCTACGGGTGGAAAGTCGAAGATGTTCTTGAGAGCGAAGACTCGGTTGCGGTTTCTGTCAAACATGAGGAGTCGTCAACTTTGACAAAGATGATGTGCTCGTATATTGTTGGATGCGATGGAGCTTGGAGCTCAGTACGAAAGAGTCTTGGAGTGGAGATGGAAGGAGGCCCAATGTATGTCATCACCCTATCCAGCATTAGCAGCTCGCTCCGCTCACTGACCATTCTGTTGCTTCCAGGCACCGAGCTGTCGCCCTCACTCACTTCAAATCGAAAGATTTGGCGAAACTTCATAGTCAGGGTCCTTTCTGGCATACGTTTTTCCCAACCAATCCAATCGCACATAACGGCTCTGTTGGTGGAGCCATCATAGCACAGGATGGGAAGGAAACGTGGACGGTACATGATTATCTCGGATCCGACTATAACCCCGATGATGTCAAGGCCGAGAAAACCGTCGCTCGGGTCCTGGGCGGTATGGGAGCGCCGTATCCCATCACAATTGACGAAGTAACCGCAACGTCCATCTTCACTCCGACGGTCAGCCTAGCAAACGAATGGAGTGGGAAGCACCAGCGTGCTTTTCTTGCAGGCGACGCTTGTCATCAAACGATCCCTTCCGGCGGCTACGGGATGAATTTGGGACTGGCAGACGCATGGGATCTTGGATGGAAGCTTGCGGCAACACTGCAAGGTTGGGGCGGACCTGAGCTGTTGGCTTCGTACGAGACTGAGCGACGCCCCGTTGCAGCATTGATGCAAAAGTGGAGCAAGATCCATATGATGAAGCTTCTTGGTCTCTCAACTGCTGTGGAGCTCGATGCAGAATTGATCAACAGTCTGGATGAGCGTGGCGCCAGCTTACGAAGCCGCATCGACAAATACATCCAGGACAACGATGACCACAACCAAAGTTTTGGCGTGGAGATGGGTTACCAATACGAGTCGAATGTATTGATTGTGGACGAAGGGTCCCAGACGGCTCCCGCATTCGATTCGCGGAATTACACCCCCACGACATTTCCTGGATACAGAGTACCTCACGTATTCCTCTCGGATGGCACCGCAATATTCGATCACTTTGGAATTGGTTTCACGCTGATCGTCTTCTCGGAAAAGTCACAATCTCCTCGCGAGATTATCGACTTTGAGAATGCAGCAAAGCAACAGAATGTCCCACTAGAGATTGTCGTTCTTGTAGGTGAAGAGCACGCGCGAAGGATTTGGGACGCATGTCTCGTACTGGTACGTCYAGATGGTGTTTCGGCATGGCAATCGAAAACATTCGACCGGAGTTTCAATGCCTGCCAGATCCTGCAGCAAGCAATAGGGTACAAGGGCCGGTGAGATTGAAGACTGCCGGATGCCCTTGTAGTGAATCGACGAAAATGCTCGTAAACGGATAGCGACAGGCACAAAACGAAGCAGCTTTGCCCAGAGTCAAATGTCTGATCGAATGATATTTTCTCAAGGGGTCTGTCGTTGTTACAGAAGGCGCAACATGATTAAAATCTGCAGGTATGGCGGCAATATTCTTTGATGGGTATCCTGTTGAGATGAGAACCAATACTGGGGAGGATCAGACTGGCGCTAGGAGAAAAGATGACAGATCTAGGTAGTCGGTGTCCTATGGAATCATTAGCAACTTCCGACATTCAAAATACATGGGCAAAGGACGAATTGCGTACCTGAATACCAAAATCAAATCCCATAGTGCCCTCACCAAACGTGAAGCCATCCAAGATGTCTTGCGAGACACCCGTTGGTCGAAAAGACTGGAGAATTTCATAGCACTCCTTGAGACTTTCTTGTGCAGTTTTGATCACCGCCGTCTGAACTCTCTGGCCCGACTCCATAGCCCGTATCTGTGAAAGTACACCGGCAAGAAAGACATAACGTTTCAAGGTAGGATGCCCGAGCTTGATTATCTGCAGAAGCTGATCTTTGATATGTTCCAGGACTCGCATGATCGGTGCTCGCTGCGCGCGTGCCATTTCAGCTAAAGGATCAAGACAGACGCCACCAGCCGAACTTGCGCTGGTTGCGGCGTTTCCACCTGAACTATCTTCGAGTTGACTGAGCACGTGAAGGCTCAAAATGGTGATGATCTCCAGCGTGAGTGGTCCACGAAACGTGCCAGTGCTCATTATCATCAAACGAGATAGATCGTCCAGCGTGGTGGAGGGAAGTTTGATTCTTTCTGCATGTGATGCGATGATCATGGCGGATTCCAGGCAGATCTTTTGGGATATGTAGAACCGGGGCTCTTTCTGTACACGCAACATGAATGGGCGGTGAAGAACAAGTATGTAGCGACGAAGCTGCATATCTAGAAAGTCAGGGTGCATGGTTCCAGCTTGGTTCCAGTGTATTCGGCAATGTGTGGCAACGTCTCGACAGACCCTTTGAAGCTTTGTCGCGAGGTCGATTGCTTGATCGTGAGACTGTTCGCGGTGTAGGTTCTGCATCAACCGTGCGGCCTCCATGCGGAGATGTAGCGATTGACGCATGAAAATTTGGATTGAAGACTGGGTAAATTCTGTGATCGGTCTCGGCGAAGGCAAGTTTTCGCTTTCAGGACCAAAGGCCTCATCTTCAATGTTCTGGGGAATGCGGTCATCGAAATCGAGAGATGAGAGCAGAAGTGGAATCGAGGCGTTCATAGACCCATGAAGTACGAGCTCCAAGACAGTCGTCCAAAGTCGCGTGCGGAACTCGGCCTGAAATGGGGACAGGCGAAAGAGCTTGGGGTCTCGATGCAGGCCCATGGCCATGGCCATGTGGAGCAGGGAGCCCTCCGAAAGCCATGGGGAAGGTCCTGCGGACGTGACCTGGCGCGCTAGCAGTAGAAGACACGAGATCTGGATGCCATCCATATTTTTTGTGGACTTTTCCGAGGGGCCTGTCAGCCACCATTGCGCGGCCTGGATCCAGCTACGGCTTGATTGACGAAGACGCTCAATATTGGAGTCAGCGGTCTCATGCTCGCAGAACGTAAGCCCGATCGTCATTACAAGACTCAGCTTAACAGAGAAGCCTTTGTTGAGTGCAGGCGGCTGGGTCCAGTACTGTTCATACTCCTTCCAGAAGGAAGGGATGTGGAACACGCGATATATCAGCTCAAAGACTCGCAGATAATGAGCAACTAGTACATCACACATTGGCCGAGGGGGAAATTCAATCAGAATGTCGGGTACTGGGTCAACAACTTGCGGGCCTTGTTCATTCTTAATGGCCCGACGAAGTTCACGGCATTCCTGGAGGGTGCCGGCCAATTCTGCTTTTCGATCCACAAAAGACAGCTCTACGTCTTTGTCTCCAAAGTCACTGAGACTGAACTACACATACGTCAGAGCGCGGATTTTTTCAGCTGGGCGGCATCACAACTAGCGGACTCGTACCTTTTCTGCAGTGTGGAGCCAATGGCTCGATGGAAACAGCTTGACCTTTTCCTGCGTGTGACGGAGACGAGGTACCGTGACGGGAATCGTGAAGTTATGGCCGGTCATTTCAGCACCATTCCTCGCAATATATTGGCTTTCGGGTTTGCGATTCTCCAGCTGGCGCAGTCGAACATTCAACTGTTGGAAGCGTTCCTCGCTTTCAGCTACCAACCGCTGCCTCTTCGCGGTCCGATCTGGGGTTGTGGCATCAGTGGGGTCAAGGTCTTGAGAATTGCCGTCTTCTTGGTGACTATTATCGGTGGTGTCTTCACGGTAAGTACAAGCAAGTGGTAGCCTGGATATTTGACAGGCTGAGCAGGGCAATTGGAGGTCGCATCGTACTTTACGCCTCCTACACGGCTCACAGGATTGAGCCGGACGTCTAATTCTGCGAACCGGTGCTTGACCAATGGGCTGAGCCATTGCGTGCCTCGTCTTGGAACGTGTTTGGGTGTATGTAGAGGTAAAAGAGGTTTCGCGTACTTGTTCGTTTCGACGACTGCCGCTTAGTCAGGAAACCCTCATTCACTTCTTGATCGTATCGGGATTAGCGTATTACCTCGTAACATCACTCTCAAGTTAACTACCCCCTAAATCCACTATATATAGCCTCTTAAATTAGAAAACACTTAAGTAGTAGTTACGGCTCGGCGTACTACGCTAAAAGCTCGGTATACCCTTACGTACGGGTATATACTACGGCGAATAATTTTTCCGATCTATAACTAATAGCGTATAGTATAATAGTGCACTTACCTTCTAAACTAATAATTATCCTTATATCTACCTTAGTTGTTACGCGTAAAAACCTAATTAGTATAAGTATCGATACTTATCCGAAGCGAATCGTCTAAGCTAAAAGAGCTATATACTAATATCGATACCCGTATCGGTACTAATATTAGTTTTAGTACTAGTATTATTAGTAATAGCTAACCCCTTCTACTTTAGACCTACTAGTAGTTTCGAATATAAACTAACTATAGAGTAATAACTTAGTCTTTTAATATAAGCTAAAAGAGAAGATCTTATATAGTAGTATAATCCTATATATAACGAATTAAGGAATAACGAGGAGGAGTAACTAATTATTCGTAATATCGATACTAGTACTAGTCCTAGTACTAATATTCTTAAAGCTATAGGAAGATATAGTCCTAACCTCTAGTACGAGGAATGTACTTACTACTCGTTAGCTTATATATATATTCCTCCTTCCGTAATATCTAAAGATATACCCTAAGGGATATACTTATTATATTAATCTAAATAGGGTTAAATTTAAGGAGCTACTAGAGGATTAGGATATGTTTATAAGATTTACCCTACTAGTATATATAGTATCGGTTTCGGGACTAATTCTAGAACTAATACCCTCTTAGTACTAGTACTCCTTTCGTAGGAATAAAGGATACCCTAAACGATCCGTATCTCCTTTCCTCCGAGGCCTAAAGTATATTAGGTAGAAGTAGATATATACTAGAATTAAACGGTATAAGTATATGCCGGAGGAGCTTATATTAAAATTATATTAGAATATAGATATCTAATATTAGGAGGAATAAGCCCGGTAACGGTGCTTACTCGACTATAGCGAGCCTAACCGATTGCGATATAATGCTATTACTTCTCTTATAGCTATCCTTACCCGGTTTAAATAAGGTATTGCGTATAGCTAATAGCGGGAAGATTATACTCTAGTATAGTAATAGGTAGGCGAGGTATCGGTTCCCTAACCGGTATTTAAACGAGTACTAATCTAGTATAGACCCTTAATAGAGGGAATAATAGAATCGTAAGATGCCGAAATAGGGTACTAGCAACTAGATACGACGAGAACTACTTTATTTAGTATTATTATCGCGCCGCTTAGATTAACGTTAATTTACTACCTAAGCTTCTACTCGAGCTATAATAAGAGGATCGATAGCCTAATAGGCCCGTTCGGTATACTATCTACGAGAACTAAAGCACGAGATTACTAGATTATAGTATATAGTACTAGTTTAGGTACTAATATTAATACTAATACTTTTAGGCGTCTTCTATACTTACGAGAGGAAAGGCAAGTTAGTTAAGTAAGGGTATAATATAGAGTTTAATCTCCTTATACTTAAGGATCTTTCTATTCTAGAGAATTAATACGTACTATTTATATCTACTAGAACCTATTCCTATCTTCCTCTAATACCGAATCGAGTACTAGAAGTTTATATCGAGGAGATAAGGGCCTTAGTAAGCAGATCCTAGAACGGAGCCTTAACAAATAGTATTTATATCGATACTATTACCGGTTTTAATACTAATATAAGTACTAGCAACCTTCCTTAACTTAGCACTATTATAAGATTACCTCCGAGAAAAGAATATTTAATCCCTTATAGAACTCTACCCTTCTTTTATTAATAAATCCCGGATTCGAAATATAATCTAGCTTAAAAAGCTTACGATATATCCTAAGGGACTACATTTCGCTAGACTTTAGTTTTAGTACTAGAGTAAGGTACTAGCGCTATAGTATATAAGTATATATCGGGGTATTAGTTTCGGAATCGGTACTAATACTAGTTCTTATTAAGCAATATATCTAGGGGATCTACGATAACGACTTTAGCCCTATAGTTATCTGCTTCTTTAAGGCATAGGCGAAGATATTTTTAAACGCTATTATAAGGGCCGTGTAAGAGCCCTTGTAATAACAGGATTAATAGAGGTAGCTAGATTAACTAACCTTAGAGAAGGGAGTGTAATATAACCTAACTGCTTAGCGYAGGCTTAGCGCATGCATAACTCCTACGTATAGCGCACATTTAACCTACAAGAATTAGTCTTATTTCTAATCGAGTAATTACGGGTATCTAATATATTGCTACATCTTTACCCTTATAATTCTAATTCTTCTTCCTCTTTAAGGGTAGCGATCTATTAGACCCTAACGGAATAGCCCCTAGGCGCGCCGCCCGCGAAGCGACTACTCCCGAGTAGCGCTACGAAGAAGAACGCGTCGAAGAACTCCCTAACTACGGAGATATCGAAGAAGTCGCTACTATAGAGCCTATATAGCCTACTTTAGACGAAAACACGATAGATTACGGAGAAAACGAACGCGATAAGGAAGAGACGGCTAATAAGATAATCTAGCGCCTCGAAGGCGAGAAGTAGGCTCTATAGTAGTAAGAGACGATTCGCTAATTTTAGTTAGAAGTCTAACAAATAAAGCGCAATTATAACCGCGCCGACGTAGGCGTAGCTACTACTATACCCCGCTACGGAGTCGTGCCTACGCGCCTCTTATATAAGGAAGATCCGGATACTATAAGCACCTCGAATTTAAGCGTAGCGCATACGCGTAGCGGAGTAGGCGTAAGACCTAAGATAAAGGATCCTAAACTATTCTTAGAGGATTCTATTAAAGAGGCACGCGAATTCCTACGCTAACTTAAGATAATCTTCGCTAATACTACTACTAGCCTAGAGAGTAACTATAATAAGGTCCTTTATAGCGTTATATAGCTAGGAGGAGACGCCGCGGAGTCGTAGTATAACGAGCACGATATCGAGGCGCTTACGCCGAGCTATACGTAGGAGGATTTCTAATCGTTCGTGCGTAATACCGTCGGGGACCCTACGAACCGCGCGCTYAGCGTTACGCTTAAGTACGAAAGGGTTCGATAGAGCTAGGATTAAACGGTAAAGCAATTCGCCCTTAAACTAGAAGTGCTAGAGAGTTAACTAGACTACACGTAAGCGTAGCTCGTACGTTAGTTCCTCGCTAAGCTAAGACTAGCTCTCCGTTAGGAGATTATTAAGTTATACTCTATACTTATAATAAGGGTAGAGATAGTAGCGCTAGTAAGGCGCATTAAAGCAGCCGATAAAGGTACGAGCGTATAGCTTACGGGTACTAAGCGCGGCAATTATAAGTCTTAGGACTATAACCGTAGTAGTAGCAGACTATATAAGAATACCTATAATCGTAATAAGGAACGTAAACCTAAGTCTAACCGTAGTAGCGAGCAGCCTTTACGTAAGCGTAAAGAAGGCGCCTATTTAGACCTAAAGTGCTCTAACTATAGCCGCACCGGCTATGCTAATAAGATATATTAGGCTAAAGGCGGCGGCGTAGAAGGCTAAGGGCCGAGTAATACGYAGAGTAAGGTTACCGTAGTCGTTACGGAAAAAGCGAAGGACTCCGAGAAAAAGCTTAAACTCTAAGTCTAAAGCTATTAAGTAAGGTCGACATACACCTAGCGCGCTACTAGCGCGGCGTAGTCGAAACGAAGGTAGGACTAATATAGGTCGACTACCTACTAGACGATATAGCCGATATTAACGTTATATCGAGAGAGTTCGTACTTCGAGCCGGCTTACTAGCGAGAGTAGATGCGCTATTACTATCTACATCCTCCTTTACCGGAGAACTAGGTTACTACTACGGAGC
>NW_019716266.1:72631-78464 GCF_900074925.1 Ramularia collo-cygni
AGTTACCTACCTTAGTAAGGATCTATAACGTCTTCTACGTTACTCTATTAGAGCTATATTCTAGCCGGAAGAGTAAAGCGTAAGAGGAGCGTATACTACTCGTAGTCGACGAGGATAGGTAGTAGGAGGTTAAAGAGATTCTTAATAAGAGGGTATAGAAGGGCGAAACGTTTTATTTAGTAAAGTAGCGTAGATAGCTATTAGAATATAACTAGTAGGAACCTAGTATATATATTAAAGACTACGAAGCTCTCGATAGGTTCGAGGCGTAGGCTCCGCGTATACGTAGAGGCCGCGTAGTAAAAGAGGCTCGGAAGCAGAGCGGAGTAAAATAGAAGAAGAGTAATAAGAATTAAGTAGTTTTATTACGGTTAGACCTAAAGGGGATTACTTTATAGACTATACTATAAGATAGGCGTATACGCTACGCAAGCCTAGAGAACGCGCTAAGCACTCTACTCGAACTTATTTTCCTCCGCCTCGGACTCCTCGAATAGCTCGTTTCTAGTAAGGGTAGCATCGAAGGCATTAGTAGACTGCCCTATTATCTCTAACTACTATATAGACGGTTAGTATTATAGACGCATACGAGGAGTAGGCGAGATACTTACGATACGACCGACTTAAGYAATAGCTATAAGATTGTTCGTTAAGCGAGTAAGATTAGGCGCCTCGACTACGCTACTTATACGCCGTATACCCGAGGCAGGCTCGTTAATACGGATCTAAGTATCTAACTTAATACTAAAGGTGTTTACCGCCGCCTTATAAGCAGCTTCCTCCTAACTGCCCTTCTGCTTAGTAGTATCTACTAGATTAAGCTCTTAGGCCGTAGCTATAACGCTATCGTAGCGTAGGCGCATCGCTACCGGCACGGGTTTATACTTATAATAATTGTTCCTATAAGGGAAGTTAGCGCTACGTAAGAGGGGAGTAGGCGTCTCGAATAAGCGTTACTTACTTATAGTAGTCGCACTTACGCTTAAACGCGCTAAAGATAGCGTTATAGCGATAGCTAATACGAAGGTATACTAACCGTATATAGCGGCGATAGGCCGTAGGCACCTCGACGGCGCGGCGCTTACTCGCCGACGCTTAAGCGGGAGTCGCTAGCGGGTCGGGTGCGCGACGCTTATAAGGAGTACGTAGCGGCATAATAAAGAGTAGATATATAAAAGAGAAATCTATAAGATAGAAAGAATATTAATAAGGGGTAGTTACTAGGGTAGGTTACTTAGTAAACAACCTACTTAGAGATCTATAGATATAAGACCCTTATAGATAGTAGCGGTAACGCATACGCCGCGTAGTAGGGGACTTATTAACCCTCTTATCGAGTAGCGGTCGTTAAGGGAATTAAACCCTCGCCCTTCTAGGTACGGCATTTAGCCTACTAGAAGGAGGATAAAGTTCTAAAAGCGGCTACTTCCTATATAGCTAGTTTRACTAGCCGGCTTTYATGTAAATAGCCCGAAGGTTGCTTAGAAAATAGGCACTTTACTATATAGAGTCTACGGACCCCGAGCGCGACGTATACGACGCGCGCGCGCCTCTATTTCCTAAGCCCCCGAACTAAGGCCAGTTCGTATAAGGGGAAGGAGGTAATTATAAGGGCCGTATAAGAGCCCTTATAATAATAGGATTAATAGAGGTAGCTAGATTAACTAACCTTAGAGAAGGGAGTGCAATATAACCTAACTGCTTAGCGCAGGCTTAGCGTATGCATAACTCCTACGCATAGCGCACATTTAACCTATAAGAATTAGTCTTATCTCTAATCGAGTAATTACGGGTGTCTAATACATTGCTATATCTTTACTCTTATAGCTATAACCTTTAAAGTTAATCTTAACTTTAAGCGAATCCGGTAAAAGGATATAAATAAAGTAATCTTTATAAGGCTAGAGGAGGAAATCGGATCTAGTAAGTTACTAATTCTTCTACTAATACTAATACTAATACTACTTTAGTTACTACCTTTATACGGGTTTTCCTTTCTTCTAAAACTATAGATGCTTATAAAGCAATGTTCTAAAGGGTATTCTAACTAGTTACTTAGGTAACAAATCGGCTAGTCTAATAGCGACATTATACCCCTAATAATATTAGATTCTAGGTATGTATAATAGATATAGGCGGTACGTAGGTTTAAGGTAAATATATCGATACTATTATCGGTACTTCTATTAATACTATAATAGGATTTAGTTAATATCTTGCTACTATCGATTCTTCTCGGAGGGACTAGACTACGAATTATAAGCATATATATATCTTTTATCGGATCTACCTCTAGCGAATAATTAAAGCTTTACTCGGCCCTAGATTTAAGTCTAATCTACGAGGAGCCTATATACTATCTATTCTAATAGCGTAAAGTTAGGATTCCTATATTAAGATCCTAAACTATATCGTAAGTAAGTCGCCTAAAATCGGTTTTAAGATCGATACTAAAATTAATACTATTATAGCTTAGGGCGATAAGTAGCGGAACTAGGCTGTTTATAAACGTTATCTAGTTATCTAATTAGATCTTAATAAGGCATTTACCGAAATGCTAAATTGGATTTTTAAGCGTATAAGGAACTATATAAATGCTATAGAGCAATCGTATAAGAAAAGCTACTCCGGTAGGAGAAGGCTAGACCTATACCCCGCGGTCTAAGCGTACGTATATCGATAATAGTATCGGTTCTAATACTAATATCGTCCTTTAGTAGCCGAACGCTAGATATTACCGACGTTAATAAGTTCTATAGAACTATAGTCTACGGGAACCGCTACGACGATCGATCTATAAATATATAGAATAGGATTAGTCGAGACCTAGGAAGACTAAGTACGAAGTACTAGTTCTAGTACTAGTATATAAACTAATAGTCTAAACAGAGCGACGCCGGGAACGAGAGTAGGAGAATTAATTTAATCCTTTAATCGACGGCGACCTACCTAGATTAGATAACGATAACTTTAACGATACTTATCCTACTAGACGGAGAAATAGCTAAGTTAATCGAGGGAATAACTAGCGTAGCCGATAGGGTAGTACTATAATAAGTAGTCCTACGCCCTCGATAGCCTCTACCCTATTAAGAAGAGTAAGGACCCCTAAGGGAGGGTAAGTATATTAGTACTAGTATCGATAGTAGAACCGGTATCTAATAATTATATAGTAGCCTTCGAGCGTAGGTAGTAAGTAGAGCTTAGGCTAACGTAGAAGTACTTAATATTTAAGAAAGACAGCTTTAACTCGACGAACGAAGACTAGAAAAAGAATAGCGTCGAGTTTAAGCTAAGCTGTTAAATATTAGTCGGAGGTTCGCAGAATTTTAGGGGTGGAGTATAAGAGTATCTTAATCTTTAACTAGCTTACTGTCTCCGATAGGCAGTACTTAAAAGTAGGAACTAATGTGTTAATTAAGTTGATTATCTAGAGATGTGTCTCCATCTCCTAAGAAGAGAGTTTACCCTATATAGAGTTATATAACCTTGTAGCTACTTAGCTCTCTATTATGTTAGATATATAGCTATTCTATAACTACACTTTCTAACACTCCTACTTAGGATAGAATAGACTATATACATTTCCCTAGATCTTTTAAGATTCTATTAAGTGTAGAAAGGTAGTTCTATAGCCTAGTAGTATAATTCTATCTTAGCTACTATCTTAGTGCAATTCCTTAACTTAGTATTATGTAATCGAGTATATCTGTTCGGATATCCTTAATTATATGCTTTTGCTAAATTTTAGAATGCTTATTATATACTAAGATAATTTATATATATCTAGAAGTTTAGACTAGTAAGAGGTTTAGTTAGGCTATCTGCAACTATTTCTTTTATTAGAAGGTATTTTATATAGATCTTTTTTTACTACTAAAGTCTTCTTATAAAGTTATATATAATATTAATATGCTTTAACCTTTTATAAATATATGCATCCTTTATAAAGGTAAGGCAGGCTTAGTTATCTCTAAAGAGTTAAACTAGCCTAAGCTATTTAGCTATGTCCTTTCCTACTTTAATTATTAGTTAAAAAGCAGATAATCTAATAAGCTTAATTTAACCTATTTCTCTAAGTAATACTAAAAGGAACTATAATTATTTTATATATGCATTTATTACTATAAACTTAGCTTCTATTATAGAAGTTGCTATAGATTTCTACTTCTTGCTTATCTATAAAATTAGGGTATTGCACAATTTAAATACATTTCCTAGGATAGAGATCCTATCTAACTTGTCTATTATAAAGTCTAAGTCTAAGTACCTAATTAAGTATTTAGATCTAGATCTTATAAAGGTTAATCTAAGGTTAGGAAATAATCTTAAGTACCTTAAGACTTTCTTTAAAGCTTTTAGGTAGGCTTTAAATAGATTACTTAAAAATGCACTTAGCTTTCTAATTGCAAAGGTAATGTCTAGTCTTATTATAATTATTAGCTACATCTATGTTCTAATTATTATTTAGTATTCCTCCTTGCTACATCTCTTATTATTTAGGCCTAATTTAATAAGTCCCTTATAATTGTCTATTAGTAAGAGTGTTAGCTTTAAGGATTTTAACTTAATGCCTAGTTTCTAAAGACTTTCCTAAATATAATAGCTTTAATCTAGTTTTAGGGTTCTAAGCTTCCTGTTTCTTATAATATTTATTCCTAGGATTCTAGATAGTTCTCTAAGATCCTTAATCTTAAAGATCTTTCTAAATTCCTTTTTAAACTAGTCTATAGAGTTTATTAATAGGGCAGCAATTAGGATATTATTAATATATGTTATAACTATAAGATTCTTTCTATAATAGAATATTAGATATAGGTTAACCTCTAACTAAACAAATCCTAAATCTTTAAGCTTTAAAACATAAAGCTAATTCTAGTCTCTAGTAGCTTGCTTTAATCTATATAGGCTTCTTAGGATTTTTAGGACTTAGCTAGAGGGAAGATCTACTCCTTTAGGTAGGGCTATAAAAATGTCTTCTTAGAGGTAACTRTTYRTAAAAGCACTATTAAYATYTATAAGATAGAGTTCCTAGTCTTCCTTATAGACTATAGCTATAAATGTTCTTAAGGTTTTATATCTAATAGTTAGTGCAAAAGTCTCCTTAAAGTTAATCCTATATTTCTATAAAAAACCCCTTGCTATAAGTCTTGCTTTTAACTTATTAAGGGCACTACTTGCTAATCTTTTTATAGTAAAGACCTATTTTAAGGTTATAAGGTTTAATCCTTTTAGAGTAATAGTTAGTTCCTAGGTCTAGTTACTTATAAGTAAATCTAGTTCCTTCTAGATTACTTCTATTTATATTACTCCCTATTCTTTATCTCCTACTACTTCCTTATAGGTAGCTAGAACTAGGATATTCTACTAGTATATAGTCTAGGTAGCTATTACAGAGAAAGCAAGTTTATAAAAGATATCTTGCATTTCTAGATCCTAGCCTAGTTTAGAGATTATAGCTAATAGGGCCTATATAATCTCTATTACTTCTCTATTAGGATTCTAATCCTTTAGCCTCTCTTAGCTTATCTYCTAAAGGACTYTTAGTCCTTTAGATTTAGCTTTAAATCCTTCTATATTACTTATAGCTTTTCTCTTTCTTTACTCTACCTAAGGTAGAGAATTAACTTAGTCCTTAATTTTCTRGAATTCCCCTAYATTTGCTAGGGGAGGAGGAATCTAAATAAATGCTATAGGGGCTAACTTTTTAGTTATAGGTTCCTAGATTAGAATAGGTTTAGGTCTTAGTATATTAGCTAGCCTTCTAAGTAGTTTTCTCTATAGTGCATTTAAGGAAAGATGCTTAGATTAAAACTTTAAATCTAAATTACCC
>NW_019716266.1:80689-85035 GCF_900074925.1 Ramularia collo-cygni
TAAAGGGTATATATATGTTTTAAGGCTTTAGATTTAGAGTCCTCTACTCCTTATAGCTATTAGATAATCCCTTAGTCCTAATAGTTAAATATTCTAAACCCTTAGGAACTAATCTGTCTTCTATGTTTTCTTCTTATCTAACCTGCTATTAAAACTCCTAGTAGTGCAAAATAGGGTACTAGAAACTAGTGTCCTTTCTATATTAGCTTTATAAGGTAGGAGAAACCTTTACTACTTTAAGGTTAAGGTCTTTTTTCCTTCGGCAAACCCGGGCTTATAACCTGTTAAATATTAGTCGGAGGTTCGCAGAATTTTAGGGGTGGAGTATAAGAGTATCTTAATCTTTAACTAGCTTACTATCTCCGATAGGCAGTACTTAAAAGTAGGAACTAATGTGTTAATTAAGTTAATTATCTAGAGATGTGTCTCTATCTCCTAAGAAGAGATTTTACCCTATATAGAGTTATATAACCTTGTAGCTACTTAGCTCTCTGTTATGTTAGATATACAGCTATTCTATAACTGCACTTTCTAATATAAGCTAGATTAACGTCGCGTAAGGTTATAAATTAAGAGAGAGGAAGCAGAGTTCGAAAGGGAGCAGATTCGTCGAAGGGCTAAAGTAAGGGATTCTATATAGCGGGCAAACTAGTTCTAGTATCGATATTAGAACTAGTATCCGAGCCTTTATATCGCTCGATAAGTTATAAACCTATACTTTAAGACTAATAGTATTAATAATAATTATAAGGTATAGTAACACGCGTTAAGAAATAGATATAAAGCGTTCGATTAAATACTCCTTTAAAAAACTTAAGAAGCTTAGTATCTTAGATAAAGAATATACTTAGTTAACTACTTAGGTATACGGATCTTAAGAAAGAGTAGTTTAAATACGTTAGGATATTTTATAAAGAGCTATTAGTCTTATTCTATATTAATATAACGCAGGTACCTAGATTTATAATTAATTACGTTAACCTAACCTATACCCTTAGGGTTAGAACTAATACTTATATTAGTACTTTACTTTTCTAGGAGGAAGATCTAACTAAAGTATAACTATACTAGCTTAAACGCTTACTCTCTTTATAATAGGAGCTTAAGATTACTATAATACTTTAAGATAATAGCCTCTTACTACTATAGAGGTAATAAATATCTAGGCTACTATAACCTATAAACAACATCTAGTTTTAAATATAACTAACGTACTACTATTTATAGATAATAGTAGCTTAAAAACTTACTTCCTCTATATTAGTAGAGAAGTACTACTTTTAGGCTATATATTTGCTTTTATCTACTATTATAGAGGAAGAAAATTTCTAAACTATTATTACTTATAAATACTATTTAGTTTTAATATTAACTAGTATACGACTACTTAGTTTTAATAATAGCTAAGATATTAAGAGCCTAGAGAGTAATAGAGAACTACTACTTTTTAGCTATATATTTATCTAAGGCTACTATTATAGAGGGAGGAAGTATCGAGGCGATTCTTAAAGTATCGATATCGAGATCGATATATAAACTAGTAGTAGCATTTGCCTTACTTAATTTACGAATCGACTATAATATTTAGAGAGGAAAGGAACTAATACTTCTATCGTTATAAGTATCGTTACTTATGCTACTATATATAGGGAAAAGGCCCTAGCCTAATTAAAGAAAGAAATTAGGGTATCGATACCCTTATTAGTATCTTAATCGGTATAGCAACTAATACCTTACTAAATAAAGTTCTTAATAGGCTCCTTTTCCTTATATATGTTATTAAAGTATTCTCTAACGAAAGGGCCTAAAATTCTATTAATGTTTTAACGGACCTACTCGTAGCCCTTCTAACCTATAGGGTAGTTCCTAGTATCGGTATTAGTACTAGTTCTAGTATCGATAGTTAAACCGATATATACTTTAATAGTATATTGCTAGTTAGATCCGTCTTAAAGATCTTGCCGAAGTTAAAGCACCTAGTAGTATAATTGTAGCCTAGTAAAAAATTTAGTATCGATAGAAGTATTAGTAGTAGAATTAGTATCCTAAACCTTTTCCTTTATTCTTTTTATAGTTTCTATAAGGCGTATTATAGTTCTAGGCTTTAGCGATAGCGTAAGCATTAGTAAGTATTACGATATTAAAGTTCGTAGAGGGGAAGTAGACGCGCTCTTTACTATATATTAGTTAGGGTATCGGTATCTAAACCGGTTTATAAACTAGTACTTACTCTAGCCTTATATTATTTTCTTCTTCCTTCGTAGGAGCCTTACGCTTTAGCTTCGCCTTCGGCTTTAGTCCTCTCTTACGCTTCTTTAAAGGAGGAGCCTTAGGGAACGGTAACGCGGACTTAGTAGCCTCTCTAAAAAATAATTAGTATCGGTTCTAGTATCGGTTCTAGTATCGATCTAGATACTAATAATATACCTCTTCTTGCCCTTTCCTTTAGACCTAGAACCCGAAGGAGCCGCCTTCTCTTTTTTCTTCTACGTCTAAGACGTAAAGCTAGGACCGATCCTATAACCGATATTAGTATTAGTACCCTAATCGATATCTTTAATTAATATACTTATTAAGTTCTCTACCTTCCTTCTTCTTAATGTTCTTTAAGCGCTTATATTCCTTAAAGATCGCTTTATAATATTCTAAGAATCGTTAGATTAACCGATACTAGTATCGATACTATAACTAGTACTTACCCTTAATATTCTTAGCTTTTTTACCCTTAGGTTATCTAGCTTTTCCCTCTCTTAAAGTAAAGTTCTTATAGAGTTTCTTTATATGCTTTCGGAGGTTCGTAGTTAAGGATAAGATAGCGCCGTAGATATTTATAGGGTCCCTAGAATCGATTAGGATACTAATACTAGTATCGGTATTCTTTACTTATAATTTTCCGCTATCCGTATTAGAGTTATTAGAGTCGTAGTTAGGCGCCTTCTATACGTAGTAAATTAACTCTCTAGTCTAAATAAAGTAGTTCTAGAACTAGTATTAGTATCGAGCTAAGTATTAGTATTAGTATTAATACTTTATGCTTATTATCTTCCTACGCCTTTAATCTGTAGATCTCCTCCTTCTTCTTAACTTTGCTAGTATACTAGTAGTAAGTAGCGGAGTCTATTATATCGGTTGCGGTATCGATTCGAGTATCGGTTCTAGTATCGGTTCGTAGGTAGGGTAAGTATAGCTACTAAAGGGTTCTTAAAAAGGTTAATATAATATTTAGAATTAGTTCTAAGGAACGGAGCTTAAAGAAGGGTGCACCGAGCTTAGGCCACTAGCGCCGCGTACGTAAGCACCCTACGGAGCTTTCCGCGGGGTATACCGACCTATATACACACTTAAGTAGGCGTCCCTTCTTTAGACCTCATCACATACATATATAAGACGATTTGCCGTCTTCGCTATCTATAAGACGTGTGTTGAAGGAGAGAAACAAAAACCCCGCGGCTTGCTATAGTACGTAGCTCGCGACGCTAGCATAGACGTTATCCTAACCACGCTCGCCAAACGTAAAGTATAGCCTTCTTAATCCTATCTCCAGCTAGGCACGCCAAACCTCCCTTTAGCAAAATTCCCCCTGTAACCCTAATACAATCGACCTTTATTATAAATGGCATAGGCGGAGGCGTGTCGAGGTATGCCGCACATGCTAGAGTTGTGGTATACACTGCTAAGCCTCCTCCCCTAGCTGTGACATAAGCAGTTAAGCCGAACAGTCTCGATGAGGTGTAGTAATTATAGCAAACTGCCAAGATTGCGACGAGAGTTAACGAGATGAGTATGTTGTAGAGCATCGCGGGCGAGCGATAGTTATGCACTTAGATTCTAGTTCGCCTCGCTAGATTAGTTAGAGAGATATTAAAAAGAACATTAGCCGCATCGCTTACTTAAGTCCTAATGCTTTTGTGAGATCAAATGACCCGATGCGTCCTTAGCGTAGATCCAGAATGTGGCCTTCAATGGTTTTAACGGGATCTGGCTATGTCGAAGATTTGCCCGCAATGTTAATGTTAACGTAAAAACACGGAGGAGCATAACTATAGGAGCATGAACATAGAAAGCACCAGTCAAATAAGCTTTCGAAGCTTCTCGTTTCGAGGCTAGTCGAGCGTAGGAGTACGGTGGTCTTTTAGCGACTTCCCTATAACAGCCTATAAATAGCTTTTTAGAATGCACTATTACTCTTAGCTTTACCTCGGCGCCGGAGTTAGAGTATTATAGCGTTTCCTACGCTATTATATCGTATTGTATATAAGGTTTCGATATAGCAAGAGTGCTAGGCTGTATAATAGTATCGTAAAGATTTGTTCTAGTTACCGTTAGTATATCGACACTCTTATAAT
>NW_019716266.1:88910-90946 GCF_900074925.1 Ramularia collo-cygni
TAAAATATTAGGTAGACGTCCTATAGTTATATATAATAATAGCGCTAGCCGTATAATAGGTAGAATAGAAGGGGGAAGATATAGAAGGTAATAAGTAAGTAGCGTAATAGTAGAAACCTCGGTAAAAATAGGACCGGGTTAGGATTAGGGTAGCGTCTTCTCGATAGTAGGATAGTAGACTACGGCATATTCGACTATAGTAAATAATAGTAGTACAATTATATAGAGCGAAGGGATATTTATAGGTAAAAAGGTCGTAAAGAAGGATTTAGATGTAATTTAAAGATATTTAGAGGTTCTAAAAGTTAAGAAAACTAAAAACAAAAATCCACTATACATTTAAACTTATTTAACGTACTATCGCTCGTATTAAACCCCTCGTACAAAGTAGAGAGAGAAGGTCGTAGTACTTATTTAAGACCTATTTATCCGATCTAGGGTATACTTATTACCCTTACTAAAGATATTCCGATATACGTAATTTCCGTAGGTATCGTTCTTACTGCCCTTCGCGACTACGCACTCCTGCTATTATTAGCCTCTACTACTATTATACGGGCTACTCGTAATAAGATATACCTTAAACGGGCCCTTTTACTAGATATATAGGCCGTATCGCTCGTTATTTCYACCCCTCGTCCGATTATTATACTAGTTAACTCCGCTATAGTGCTATTAGCTGCCGGCATTAATTCTAGGAGCTATTATACTAACCGGCTCTARATAAGGAGAGYAGCTATTATAGTCTAGTCGAACTTTATTAGGGGGAAGTCGGGGGTRCGGTAGAGGAAGAGGGAGCCTTTAGCCTTATCTATTAGCTCGCTAGCTATAAGGTCGAACTAGAAGCCGGCTACTTAGAGCTAGTTTRTACTAGTTAGTCTCGTAGTCCTAAGCGCTATTATCTAACCTTTTACCTCTTACCTTATCGCTACGAACGTCGATCTAGCGCTATAGCTCTAGGCTAGCTAGGCTAGCGTCGATAGATTTAGGTATATAGGGAGCTATTTAGTAGTAATTCCGCTTTATACTAGAAGATAGGGAGGAGGTTAGAGGGTATAGTAAGGTATAGGAGTGTTAAAGAATATATTAGATATTAAAGTAAGGTAGATCGTATTTAAAGATAAAGAAGGAATATAAGCAGTAGTCTTATACTCCTCGTAGGCATTTCCCGTACGCGTATAAAGTTATATAAATTACTTATTAGGTATACTCTACGCTCCCCGGGTCCTATTATTACCGCGTATTCGGCGGATAACCTAGATATATACGATTATCGTTAGTATTCGGTTACGAAGTAATAATAGTAAGGTAATTATTCCCCTACGGGAAATATATATATAATAGATATAGGGAAAGGCTTTATACTTTTAGGATCCGTAGAGCTAATCCTTAAAATATTTTAAAATATTGCCTATTTAGGAAGGAGGTTTTTAATATTAAGGATTAGCTATATTATAAACGTCTTAAGTACGATAACTCTCTCTACTAATTATACGGTAGAAATACGTAGAGAGAAAGTAAGGACACCTAGATATATATTTTAGATTAATAATTAGAAAATACCGATCTTAGAAGGAGGAATAAGGAGCTAAATTAAAATTATATTTCTCTCGAATTACGCTCTATAAACCCTAACCGCTACTAAAATACTATTATATAGCCTACCGGAGAAGGTAGTCTCTACTTTCTACCTCCTCTAGTACTTTTCCGCACCTTCTTCTTAGGCTCTACCTCGGGCTTAATATAATACTCTACTATTCTAGCCGTACGCGCTAGCGCTAATATGCTTCTTGTTCTAGTCTTACTAAGGATTATACTTAGTAGCTGCTCTACCTCCTCCTCTATCGACGAGTTTAAATACTCGTTCTAGATATTATAACTATATTCGGTCGCCTAATCTTAAAACTTGTAATTTCCGTAATAATTATAGAAGTAATTGCGCTAGATTATATAGTGCTACCTCTATTAGTATATAGCATCTTTATACGGGAGAATAATAGAGGTCTCGTACCTAGAACGGGCTCTTACCCGCTAGG
>NW_019716266.1:91191-137650 GCF_900074925.1 Ramularia collo-cygni
TAGTTACTACTATAAAGCTCTATCTAGTATATATATAATAGCACCTAATACTACTTATACCGGTCGGAAGTAAGTAATACGTAATATACGTGCTCGCTCCCCGGTAGGTATTATTACTTAGGAGAGAACATATAAAGTAAATAAAACGGGGACTTAGCTATTTTATAAATATCTTATGCTTTCTCCTTACGGAGTATACGTATAATAGTAAAAGGGAATAATAGTATACTTAAGGAATATAAGAGGCGGAATAGCGATATAGTCTTATTTTCGAAAATAAGTAAAGTAAATATAAAGTATATAAAAAGGGACACCTACATTCTACCGAGATAAAACCCTTCTCTCTATAAATAGTAGCCGTATAATAATACTAGAGAAAGAGTATATACTCCGATTATTAATTTAGTTCTATAAAGGAAATAGAATATCTTATAAAAGGAAAAGGAAAGAGAGAAAGAAATAATAAGCTCTAGAGCTAGCTTTATACCTACTTCCGAAACTACTTTAGTACTATTATACTACCTAGAGAAGGAGATAGCCTCTACTATTTGCCTTTTCCCTTACTACGGCTCGCCTCCTTCGTACTTACCTTATAGAGGAATCTTATACCCTTATACTAAGGATCTGCCGTATTACCTACTATATTAGGGTTATTATTAGTATTCTCGCTCTATTTATACTTAAGGATGCGGTCGTTTAAGGTGTTTACAGAGTATAAGTTCTTCTTACTATTCTAGATATAATTTCTATAGGCACCCTCTATTATATGCTCCTATTTTATATATTCCTGCTATTATTAACTTTAAACATCTTTATATAGAAGGAAGGCGGAGAAAGAGTACTTTTTAAAGGCCTCTACCCTCTTTTCGCTCGTTCTTATTTAGGATCGGCCGGCCTTAGTAGGCGGTGTATTTCTAGTTAATAATATTACCGCTACGAATCTATTAGTAAGGATGCTCGGATCTTAATTAAAAGTAATTATACTAACCGGCTTTAGATAATTATCGAGTCTATAGTGTTCTTACGATCTCTAAGTATTACCTACTTCGCCGGGTTCTATATCTTCTTAATTTTCGGGGCGTAGCTACTCTTTATATCGATTATCTCCGCCTATTCCTTAGTAATATAGAGGCTACTAGTCTTAAGCTAGATTATACTAGTTAGTCTCGTCTAAGTAAGGCGATTATCTTTACTTATATTACCGTCGTTAACTATAAGGCATAGATTACTATTATTATCCGACGAGTAGTATATATCTAATAGGTCGACGTCGCCTATATCGAAGCGGCGAACTTCCTTCTCGGTTATTATACGGAGAGGTAGAATAAAGCAAAGAGGGGAGGATAGGTAGTAAGAGTACTAATTAGAGTGTTAAATATAGTAGTTATTAAAAGGACTAGGGGAGACGGTAGAAGGGTAGAGAGAAAAGTCTTATAGTATATAAATATTACTCTTACGCGTATAATAAGTTACTAGCAGAAGTATATGCATAATAGTAGTATTAAAGTAAGATATAGGTAACCGAAACCCGTAATATATTAGGACCGGTAACTAAGTAATAACGGGACGGTAATATT
Source organism: Ramularia collo-cygni (assembly GCF_900074925.1). Classification (NCBI taxonomy): domain Eukaryota; kingdom Fungi; phylum Ascomycota; class Dothideomycetes; order Mycosphaerellales; family Mycosphaerellaceae; genus Ramularia; species Ramularia collo-cygni. The sequence goes on from NW_019716266.1 coordinate 92,769, forward strand.
ATATATACACAAGCAAATAACGACGTTTATTACATATAATTGTACGGGCAATTAAATCAATAAGCGAGGTGTAAAATTACTCCACTTAGTAGCGTTAAGCTATATTAGATCGCGTTGTTGCAGGGAAGTCGCTAAAAGTCCACCGTAGCAGGAGCCCCCGACCCACTCTCAAACTTGCCTAAAACAGAGTTCGTGTAGCCCTCCTTCCTCAGCACTTTCCTTCCTCAGTTTCCCGACTGTGAAAGGAATAATGGAGCGAAGATTGGTTGACAGCTGCCAGCCGAACGTTCTCGCTGCTAATGTCTTCTAAAACTCGCCTCATGGACGAACTTTGATAAGAATGATGATACGATCTCGACCGAACACTGGCAACTTGCAAGGTCGAAGCTCGTATATAAGCTCGTACAACTATTGAAGTTAACAGACTGTGCCTCACCATCTCAGTACTTAGTATACGGGCGCGTGCTATCGATAGATTGGACGACTCCGTGGGATGAGGATCCCCACTAGCCTTTGATCCTGCGGATGCCGATGCGCGACTTTATCCAAGATCAGGCGGGAATATGCAACCCCGAAAGTAGATTGTGTATCTTCCATGAGAGATCGAGTAGAGCTTCAACTTGGGGCTCATACGCCCGATCCCCAGTCCTCACACTAGGTAACGGTAGCTTCCAGCCCAAGAGCGGACCGGGTCAGAGGCACTTTCCTACTCAACATCGGCAGCTGCTATACAATTCATGTGTTGTGTTGATCCCACGCTGTACTTTGCTCATGTCGAATGCTTTCCCGCGGCACGTCGCCTCGTGAATCGAGATGAGGTATCTCCGAGAGACTTTTCCGACGATGAACATGTGACTTTCAATCGGATCCTGCATGACAGGAGATCGACCAGGAGCTGCACGGCCGATAGTAGGCACAGGCAATGGAACCATTGCTCTTTAGCGCTACTGTGCCTCCCTCAACGCATATCTGCTAATGACGGACGTGTAAGTCACCACGAGGTGTGTGTGTTGATGGGAGTCTACCGAGGAGAAAGATGATCGGAGGCAGCTTCTTCATGGGCATAAAAGCCATCGTTGTGTACTGTCTTGGTATGTCTCGCTTCACACAATCGAATTATTTATTCGCAACTTCCTAACGCGGCACATCCATCCCTATAACACTACAATGCATCGAACAACTTTTTTGCTCTCGACCTTGGTCTTCTTGGTGTCGTCGGTGTCTGCCTGGAACTTCTTGTCCGGTGCCTTGGGCTTTGGGGCCTACGTCTCAGCTGCACTGCAGGAGGACAGACTGCCTACAATGCGGTTCYCCATTACACCGAGTACAAAAACGCTCGGCCAAACGCACCAACGAAGACGAGACTCGATTGCATGGCAGATGTAATCGGTTTCCTTGTCAGGGGGGTGTGCGCTTTCATCGCCGGTCACAAAGCAGAGGAAGCGGCTCGCGCAGGAGAATTAGCAGTCACTGGAAATCAAGGACGATCGCTTGACCTTCTTGCAGCGCTCAATGAGGAGATCAACAGTCACCCAGACTTCATCGATAGCGAGCACCCAGTGACTGTCGAGGCCATGTCTCATTCGAACGTCGGTATCGCAAACGCTGTGGCCTATACTGTCAGCGTGGGTAACTTTACGGATGTGATCGAGCATCACGCTTCTAATACATTCGATGAGGAAGGGGAGCATTTCTTTGAGTTTGGGGTAGACTTTGACTGTAAGCCATCGAGATCGCAAAGGACAATCCCCGTAGCTTCACGCTGGGTTTTGAAGTATACAGCCATTTCGTTGTTCGTGTGTTGGTTGAAGAGAAGCTGAGTTATCGCGTAATGGCGGTGTCGAAGTGAATGCTAAGCTAGCTCGTGGTGACTTGAGAGGGACAAAGAAATTCATTCGTTGTTGGATGACCAAACGAGTCCATTCATGCATCGCTACGGTCGAAACCCTCCCTCTCCATACAGATTCACAACCTATAAGTGAAAACCATTATAACAAGACATATGTTCACACCACGAGGAAAGTTAAAACAAGAAAAGAGAACAAAAGCAAAGCTCAAGCGAATGAATGTATATCAAATTAATACTCCTACAAACACCGAACCTTGGGTAAATATAAATCAATTACTAAAACCCTTCATATCAGTCCATGCCAAACAAAACATCTTCAAGAAAAAAACAACTCACCCTCGGACCAGCACAGTTCCCACACCAAGCATCCGGCGTAGCGACAGTAGCGTCACAACCCCATGCATTTCCAGAACAGTAATATCCACTGGACATGATTAAAAGATATACAATAGAGATTGAAGAAGGCGAAGTTCGTTTCGGAATTTTTGTAGCAGGTGGTGATTGATATTCGTCGATGAAAAATCGTTCGAGGAAGAAGAGTCATTCCATGAGCGACAGAAGGGCGAAGATATACTCCTGCCCTCTCTTCCTATTATCGACATCATCAAGCAAGTCTTCATTGTTCATATATCCCAATAGGAAAAAAAAGACAACACAACAAAGAGTAAGGAAATCAAAGTGCGCGAATTTCGCCCAACGACGGCCAACCAACTTCAATTTCTTTGAAGCTGCCCACCAAGCAGGTGTCATTACCGGAAATGGCAAAATGAGTGTATCTTTGTCGTGGGAGTCTTTCCCGTTCAAAGCGCATGGTATTCGGATGTATAATTTCAACGTCAGTCTAGATAGACGAGTCGAGTCGAGTCGATCAAAGAGTCTCTGTTGATTGCTGATGTCGTCGGCGAAGATGGARGCTGCAGTAGCATCTTTGAGACGAGTTTCCTTGTTAGGAGTGAATGGGATACTTTCTCACAAAGGCAGCTTACAAGCGGTTCATCCCCTCCAGGCTGTCGAAATCACACTCTGCCATGTCTGTGGGGCGGCGGTCCTTGTCTCCAAGTGATGGTCCCTCCCGATCCATTGCAGTACCTCGTAATCGCACCTCGTCCCTCACGCGATGATGTCGTTCGTACCCATTCTCCATACACAGGAAGAGCAGTGACAGGCGAGGAATAGAATGACCGTCCATTCATACTACAACACGCTTCAGGTACCCAGAGTCCTGTTGTGGATATCATACCTCAACCCAAGTTCCTTCCCTTCAACACCAACATCAACGCCCGTCAGTATCTACATGTCCCACACATAACGCACCGACGCCACGCTGCCCTAATGCAGATGCACACCTGTCACCCTCCACGCCTCACATAAGAGCACACTCACGGGGCTCCGCACTTTGATTGTCGCCTTTCTTGGACTTCTTTTCCTGTTTCACAGCAGCTTTTTCCTTCTTCGTCATCTTCTGCTTGTCCTTGTCCCGAGTCTTTGACTCATCCTGTCCCGCCTCCTTTTCCACCTCCTCATTCGACAGACCGCTAGTCGGACGGCTGAGGTCTTCGGTCGGAGAATTCGAGGATGCAACGTGCTCCAGATGAGGACCGTCCGCGGAGCTCGACTGCCTTGGTGTCTCATCATGATCTGGTTTGTTCCCATCCAGCGTGACCTCCACCGGCGGAGGCGGAGGCGCCATCTCGTTGCGGCTTTTTTTCGGGGTGAGTTTACTCATGCTCAACGAGAACCGAGAATTGCCACCATCAGTGCTAGTCGGACGGCTCTTACTCGTGCTGGGTGTCTGTTTCGAGTTCCGGCTTGCGCGGCGTCCATTCGCCGTAAAAAGTCCACGCAAGCCTGTCGCAGTCTTTTCTTCCAAGAACGGCGGAGGCTTCTCATCCAACGGTGTGGATGGCACAGAATGTGTGGCGTCTGTGCGGAAACTGGCTACACTGCCGCCAAAGTCGGACGCCGTGGTGATGCTACGCCGTTGGTCATCGATTTGTGTGCTATTGCGTCCTCGTGACCCCTCCAGCGCCATGTTGATATCCAAGCTAGGTCTGCCCGACGGTGCCCAGTCCATGACGTCCGAAACAGATGTGTCACTTCTAGTTCGCTCCAGGGCGACTTCCGATCCTGGCGGCTCAAGGTTATACGGCTTCTCGGACGGTGTGTGATCAGACGCGGCTCTTGAGATGGCCTCTGCATAGCTCGGCAGACCATCGTTGGGGAAGCCATAGTCATCAATGGGCTGGATTTGATAGTACACGAGGTACGGGGTCTCTTCTCTGAGTGCTGTTTGTATATCAACATATGTTACTCGCTCTTGTGCCAGATCATCAAAGCGCATCCAGGGGTCTTCGGTCTCATCTTCTAGATCGAGGCCAGCAGAAGTCGCAGGAGGGGATGCCTGCCCACGACATAGGGTAATGTAGTGTCCCGACGTCACGGCGACACCGCGATGACAGACGACAGACTGAAGGATCAGCCGGAACTGGCCAACGAGCGGACCATTCTCCTCCATGTCTTCGTCTCCAACGAATTTGGGTATCGAAATCTCCAGAGGGATGTCTACATATGTCCCTCGGCGTTCGGCGGCGCCGGATAGAGTGTAAGAGTACCTTTTCAGGCAGATCCCCATCACTGGCCTCTGTCTTGAGAAATGTGCGGCAACTTGCGCGTCTGAGGTAGGCAGGTTCTCGGTATACCAGGGCAGCATTCTGAAGAATTGCCATGCAGGCATCTCCACTTCCACCTTTGTGGCCATTCTCTTCTTCTCCTCCAACGACTGTTCTCCGTCCGCATCCACGTCCTTGTCGGGATCAATCCCGATAATCTCAACCTTGCGCTGGGAAAAGATGCTAGCTCCCCGTTTCCGGCCAAGACCTGGACGCACCTTTCCCAACGGATCTCTGCTTTGCGACGCTACGCCTGTGGCCTCTAATGTGGAGCCCGGTGTCACGAGCGGAGTTGTCGCAACCTCGGCGACCTCGATGTGAATGCCAGATTCCTGCCCGTCTGCCTTCTCCGCGGGATAATTCAAGTCTGCATCCTTGGCTGCTGTCCCCAGCAATCTGAAGGCGTCTTCCGAGTGCCGCTTGATCTCGACCTGGTTGTTGAAATAGACCTCCAGACAATCTTCCAAGCGTATCTCTTCTTGTCCCTCTGCAGGCTCCTCCAAGATTGCCACTTCCAGCAAGCGTTCGTGCACGAACTTGTGATCATCCTGCGGCTCCTCCTTGCCGGTGTGGAACAGGTCCATCTTCAAAGTCATGAGTGGCAATCCCAACTTCTCCGTGATGAAAGCAAATGCTTCTGATGGATCCTGCTGTTGTATTCTCACCGCCTCCCGCCAGCCACATTCCGCCATCGCCTCTTGCAAGTGACGTGTCACATCATCCGTGATGAGCAGACCCTTCCGAAGCATGTTGACCCACAATCTCAACATCCCGGCCAGCCGCCTCCGGGGTATGTCTTCGTAGTTGTCGTAAAGCATGGCCTCGTAACTATCGAGGCGTGCGAACATGGCGAACAGGAGGGCGTCCAGATAGCAACTCACGTTGTTGCGATTCTTGGCTCCCAGTAGCTTGCAACCGGGCACATAGGGATGTACAATGCCCTCGTATGTCTCTTGCAGGAGCATGAGCAAGCGGAATGCAGCCTCTCCGTCTCTGTCGGTGTGTCGAAGGGCATATCGAGCATTGGYCTCAACCATGGTGTTGACGCCATAGACGCGTAACCTTTCGAGGAGGCCTTGAACATTGCGGTCCTCTTCCTTTGTCTTGGGAGTATCTTCGCATGCGAATACGCCGCCGAAGTGGTCGGGTCGCGCTATCGGTTTCTTCTCGATCTTATCCTTGCTCTGGAAGAATGCTTGTCAGTGATGAGACTATATTGCGTTGTTCAATGCTTGCGTGGTTGAGAGTGAGTAGAATGCTTGCAATGCCGTGCTCCTTCAACAGCTCTTGTGGCGAGAGGGCAGGCGTGCTATGCCTATGCAAGCGCCTCCTTGTGCTTGACCATGATGGGCGAGCTTTGAAGGAGGAGTCTCCCGTGCCGTCCACGGCTGCATGGAGAAGCGGGCGCAATTGTACATTCTCCTCGGCTTCACCCGGAGTCGTCTCCGAAACGACGTGACAGTAGCAGAGKCGCGAACGGAGCAAGAATATCGGAATGGATGGCATGCTCGGACGTCATAGCAATGGGTGGATGTAAGGTAGGTACATGTAGGGGTGGAATTGGATCAGTTACCTCACTTACCTTTGTAGGGGAGGAATTCCTAGGATGGTGCTTCTTGTCTCGTCGACTGAACGCTCGAGCGAAAGCGCTCATGCTGTTCCCATGCGTGGGCAGTCGCGACATTCAAGCACCGACCGCACTACCTTGGTCGTGCTTGATCGGCCGGGTTGTTGCGAGAACCTTTCGAGAGGCCGGTGGGGCGGTCGGGTACGGTAAGGTAGGGTAGGGGGGTCGTCGAGGGGCTGAACAATATACCTAACGTGAATGATAGGTAATGTTCGTGAGTGGGGAGCAACACAGGTGTCCTTTTTCGGAAATGTTCTGGTGGCACGGTCGGTCTTGCCAACGTCGCTGTCAGGCGCCCGATTAGCAGAGCAGGCAACACCGGACAGCAGCGGCTGGTCTGCGATGATGTTCTCCGCCATGGCTGGTGGGAAGGACAACTAAGAACTACTTTACCTTACCTTATGCGCCGGAGCCAGACAGCTCGCCATCAAATTGGCTGACGGACGAACGTGGGGTAAGGGCTAGCAATGTTCCCGACGTTGTCCCTTTCCTGCATCATTCTCATCTGCATGCCCATCATGGGTTCATCGCAGACGGCCAGCGGGTTGAAGGAGCATGAAGCACAGCAAAAGGCCGGGCTGAAGTCACCCAAGACCAAGAGTCATGTCAACGTGATCATCCGGTGGCACATCTCACTCCGATGCGACAAAGACCATCTGATGACAGACGGGAGGATGATCTCTCCGCCCCGCTCTCCAAAGCAACATGAAGAACAAAGGTGACAGGACTGTTCTCAAGACACATGGAAGATGACAAATGGTCGAATGGTCCTCCTGATCTGCCGCACCGCTCGCGCGTCGGACTCGATTCAGAGTTTATGCTCAAGCTCGGCAGAGCGAGCAAGGGCCGATGAAAGTGAAGCTTGCCGCCTTGGAGATGCTATATCCCTCTAGGTTTTGCATAGTTAATGCATACTTCGTCACCACCTGCTCCAGAGCTACGGGAATCCGGCATCTACTCTACCACGTCGCGGTGATCTCTATAGCCGCGGAAACCCGGCAAGTCTCTACTCTGTTCGTCTCCTCTCTGTGTATAAGTTTTGCTCTCCTCTCTCTCTCAAACCCAACAATCTCATAWCACGACTTGTCCATTTCACCTACTATAACCAACAGAGACACATACCACATCTTCAAGAACTGTCCCATCAAGCCAACCAACATGGACTCGCATGAACGGAGAACCTTTCAAGATCCCACAGGACCATACCAACTCCCAAACGAGTTCGTCCATTCCGCTTCTCATCCCAAAACCTCACTAACAACACGCCCATCAGTGCCCCAGAACATGACCGCCTAGACGCCCAGTCAGCCTCCATAATAGCCCTGATGAACAACAAGCCCATCCACGCTCCCCTCTCCTCTCCCAAGAAGATCCTAGACATAGGCTGCGGAACAGGCGCAATGACCGTGATTCTCGCAAAGCAATTTCCCCAAGCCCAAGTCATCGGCATAGACATTGCTCCCGTACCCGCAGACAGACACGGCCAGACGCCTTCCAACGTGACCTACATCCAAGGAGACATCCGCCAACTCATCAACTCTCAAGATCCAAACTTTCAAGCCGCCTCCTTCGACTTCATCTTCGAACGACTATTAATCCTCGCCCTCACCGACTGGCCAGGCCACATTTCCGCCATCTCCAGTCTCTTGAAGCCGAACGGCTGGCTAGAGTGCCAAGAATTCGAGTGGACAATCTACGCAGCTTCGGGAGAGCGACCTATGGAATCTATGGAAGCTTACGCAGCAGTTGTAGCGGACTCCGAAAAGATTGGCCTGAACGTCAACATTGGAAGAGAGTTGCCTGAAATTTTCCGCTCAGGTGGTGGGTTCGGTGAGGTAAAGCATGAGATTTACGAGTGTGCTCCTCATGAACGTGTCGATAGGCCGGAACTCATCGGGTTGGAGAGGCAGATTCCTGATCTGTGGAGGTTCATGATCGGGAAGATTTGTAGCGGGAAACGAAGCGAGGAGGATATCGCCAAGTATCAAAGGGAGTTTAATGAGATGTGGACGTCGAAGCTTGATGGGACGGAAAGGCACAGAATGCACGTGGTGATTGGGCAGAAGAAGTGAAGTCGAGGAGGAGAAGCTCATTAAACAACATTATTGCTACGATTGTTATGTTATGTTGGAGTCGAGGAGTAGAACCTCATTAAACATTACTACTACGTTCATTACATGATGTGCTCATCTCATGCATCTCATCCCAATCATCCCAACATTTCGTCTTCCAAAATCCCATCTCATCTTCATCCCCATACTCAACAATACAACATCAAGCACCACCCCTCCCCTGATCCCCAATCTTCCCCCTCAAACCCCTCCTCTCCCTCCTCCTCAAATCCACAGCCCTAGCCCCAAAAGCCATCTGAATCAACAACAAAGCCCCCGCAGCACCCCCAAGAACCAACCTCGCCATCCAATAATTACTCGACCAAAGTCCATCCGTATAAGGAGCATAACGATAAAAATTCGGACAAGCATCACCAGGTTCATCGAATTCGCAAATACTCCAGAAAGTCAACATGAAGACCCAGATTGTGAAGCCTATGATACCCCAGATTATGGATGCGAGGGGGAAGAGCAGGTTGCGTTTGTAGAGGAGGAAATCGATGAGTGGGGCTAGCGTTGTGGCCATGGGGACTCCGCAGGCGTAGAAGTATAGTTTTCTGTAGTTATATTGTTTAGCATACGGGTTGCTTTCTTCATTGATCACTGTGTAAGGGAGTACTCACGCGTTCGAGGGTCCTTCTTCGTACAGCGGATCCAGTTTACGGTTTGCAGTCCTTACTGTGAACTCGATCCCTAATGCCCAAGCTGCCAGCGAGATGACGAACAATGCCGGGAGGATCCATTTGATCCAGGCTGAAGTGCCTGGCCATTTCGTAGAGAACATTTTGTATTATTCGGTCGAAAAGTGCTTCTAAATTTGAAACAGAGGTTGGAAGAGACGACGACCTACCTTTAAAGACAAAGGATACCGCCAAGCATCCCGAATCCTTCAACACTCCGCCTTCCTGGGCATCGTCACAAAACGCAGATCGCACATTCCAATTGGTGTGGAAGTCGCACAAAGAAAAGGCGATTGGTTCGCCTGTTGTAAATAGCATCTGGACTCTGCAGTGTGGTCTCCAAAGTACCTGGTAGTTGACTTCGTTCCTCCTTCGTAGCAATCCTTCACTTCGGCTGCGACTTAGGGTTATCGATGAATCTGAGTGGCTTCGGCGAGTTCAGGCAACAGTCAAACACTGTTCCAACTGTGCATTCACAGCGAAGCTGCTGGCTAGTGGTTGTCTTTTTTGATACATGTCTGTACAGCAGAAATACACGAGGCGAAGCTTCCTCCATCAGTTGACATACTTTCCGTAGAAAGGAATTCCAATCGAGCTCAACAGCATTCTCGCATCACGGTCCGTGGTCGCAGTGGTGTGTACCATGACGTGGAATCCAGGAATCATCTTGGGTGGGTACCTGAAGAACCCGTTAGCATGAACATCCACCATCGTGCAATCGGACAGACTTGCATGTCATAGTTGACCTCAATCTCTGGAAATAGAGAAGTCTCCTCGGCCTTGAATCCAAAGGCCAAGTTTCCACTCGAATCACCGGTAGAGCCTTTGACACCCCTCCAGTCCTTGATCTTTGGCAGCACGACGTCCACCACTTTACTCAAGAAATGGTGCATAGTCTCTCCTTGGAGCTCGCACGTCACAGACAACCACTGACCCTGTCGTACGCCAAAACCCGCCACGCTCTTTCTCGTCTGATGCGCAGTAGCACGCACACCAGTGATGGCCTGCAGAACCATACCAGCGACATGTAAATGGGAAGAATCTTCGATCGCGCCCTTGACAAACGAGTGGACCGTGATCTTGTCCAATCTGGGTACATTGCGGAACGTAATGGGTTTACGAAGCAGCCTGAGCACCTCTCCACCACGCGGACCGCGTAGGGGACGATTCTTGTAGTAGGGGTTGTCTCCCACCCATTCTCGTAGACGCGCACTCTTGATTGGTGCGCGATAGCCTGGTGGGTGGTGTACGTATGCCATGGTCATGAGATCGGGCGCAAATGTTGATTCGTAGGTTTGCTCCAGACGGGGAGCGGAAAAGGGACCAGGAACGAACTCTCGGGATGATGGATCGGACGGAGGAGGCGGCTGGTGAGGGTGGAGAGGTCCTCGGTAGTACTTTGGAGGGCGGAACGAGTATCTGAGTCGTCGGTCAGTGCATGTCCTTTGTTGGGGAGTTGGGATGCGCCATACCTGCTCTTGGGCAGCTGCCTCTGTCGTTTGCGTGCATTTGCAGCGGGATCGTATTGCCCGGCACGCGAGCTTGCACCGTCGGTGGAGATGGTCTCAAAGGATGATGTTTCCAGCTGGGCCGTCTCCTGGTTGTTGGTGTTGGCATCCGWGGACGCGTAGCGACGACATGGTTGCGTCCAGATTTTGTTCAATGGCTGCTCGGAAAGCCGGAGGCGACGAATCACCGCGTTGGTGACCTCTTGCAATGCCATTGCGATGATGGTGATGAACAGATGGTGTCGATGGGCTTGTGGAAAGTTGAACCTCCGATGCAACTCCGCCATTTGCCAAGCAATCTACTCCGTACGTACAGTCGACTGGCAACATCAACCTTCACGCCGAAGCGTCTCTGTTGTTTCTCAATCCATCTTTCGTCCTACGGCAGAGTCTAACAGCTTTGGCATCTTTGGCATCTCTGAAGCGAGCGCTGCTACAACAAGGTATATGGATGTTGATGGAGGCTGTTCTACGATTCCACGGCAGCATTCGTCGTTTCGCGGCCTTTGACATCCTTCCCATTCTGCAGCAGTTGACAATGACAATTCCACGACTTCGTTCTCAATCCAGTCTCCATCCACCCAACAGACATTTAAATTCCTTCATACCCATACAAACCACAGTCCATCAAGTATGCGCCCACTAAACACCCTCAAAAACGACAACGACGCCCTATCTCCTACCCAAACCCTGACCCTATTTCGCCGCCAGGTATATTTCCCCCACACCATAATACTTCCTATAGCAAAACAACACAACCAACCAACCAGCCATACATGAATCGAACAACAAGCCCCACACACCCCTCCCCCCTCAACATCATGACACAGAGCAATTGCATCGAATACGACAAAGACCTGTAAGCATAATAATCGCTAAGATACTTTTTTTCTTCCTCAACCCCCTCGACAACCCAAAAAGCAAGTTACCTAGTTATATAGCCCCATGTTCGCTGGGAAGAGCTCGCAGCTTCCGCGTCGACCTTGACCTTGCAGCTGYAATACTGTAATACCAAGGTCATGACAGACCACCTACACGTCGTTGTTGGGGAGCTGCATAGTCCCCACACTCGATTGACTTGGCTACCACACTCGACTTACCACAGTCTCTTTCACATTGAATCATGCATTTGACCAAACAAGACGGGAGACTTCTTCACCACACTCGACTTATTCACATTGAATCATGCATTCGATCAAACAACAGCATGAATTGAACAACTCCTCCCATTCGCCGCGCTATGTAGTCGTGCATGCACTCGTGAAAAAAGGCATTTTCCGTTTTCCCTGAAAAAGGCATTTCTTTCCCCCCCCCGCGGAATGTAAACGATGAGATGTTTTCAAGTCATACAATTCGTATCGGCGCTCCCTCTGCGGCGCATCTCGCTCCATGAAGCTATTTAAATCCCTCCAAAACCATGCAAGTGAACTGAAGCAACCATTCACAACTCGTGAAAGTCATGTTTGTCAAGCCGATCACTGGTAGTTACCACCAGTCGTGACCATGTGATGCAGCGGGCTCATTTCAGAGTGCGTCAATGCGCGCATGTCGACGTGAGTTGGCATGGCAGGAAGCTCAGTTCCCGTGGTCATTGCAACGGCGTGGTAAGAAGAATCGTCAAGATCGTTGCCGGCATCGACTCCATTCATGGCATCACGCTCCTCCTCCATTTCCTCCTCGGAAGGTGCGGATCCGTCGAGAGATGTCTCGTGTGTGCGACGATGCTGTGCAAGATTGTCCGATCTTGAAAAGGCCTTGTTGCAGAGAGTGCACAAATATGGTCGTTCCTGCGTGTGTGTTCGTACGTGGCGCTTCAAGTGTTCTAACCTCTTGAAGAGACGGCCACACATGGGAATCGGGCAAGAGTGGCTCTTTTGAGGATATGGGCTCATTTCACTGACGGTCGCGCTGCGTGCGCGACGGAACACGCCATTGGCGGTGCGTTGCACGGCGTGGTGCTGGGGCTGGAGAGAGTTGCGGTAATCCTGGCTTGGGCTTACGCTATACTGTGCAAAGTCCTCGGTCTGAACTTGATTCATTTGCATCGAGTGTCGTTGTTGAGACTGGGACTCATCTGTTGATCCTTCACCGGTGTGGTGCTGTGGCGTGCTGTGTCGTGACAGCTCCATCAGTTCTTTGTGCTCCCCCATCATCTGTCCTGGGTGCTGATTGTTCGTGTACATGCTTGCGGGAGAGTCGTTGTAGGAGACTTCCTGTCCTTCTGGGATGGTCTGTGGTGCCACAGATGCGGACACTGATCGTCGGAGGTCGCTTGGTCGGTGGGAGGCGTGCGTCTGTGTCTGTGATTGAAGCGCACTGCCGGCAGAACTGACGGCTGGTGACCCGCTACCTGTCAAGGATGATCRGCGTCGTCGTTGCTTGTAGGTAGGCGAGCCCTCCAATACGGAGTAGACTTGCTGCGGCTGTTGTTGTTGCTGCTGATAGTTGCGGTTCATGGACTGGTATTGATTGGCTTGCAGATTCGAAGGCGCGGAGATGAGCGGGTTGTAAGACTGCTGCATGCGGACATCTGGCATGGCGGCGTAAAGGCCAGTATCCTCAGTCGCGATGTAAGTCGGTTCCGAGGACATGCCCATTGAATTCTGAGGTGGCGTCAGGGGTTCGAATGACAGTCCGCGCTGGCTGTAGTCCTCGAAATGGGACGAGACGAAAGAAGGTGCTGGCGAGTACTCCATGTATGCGGGCATTGATGAGTGGCGTGTTCCTGCCTGTGAGATGGGAAGGCCATTACGATCAAAGACCGGACCAAGTGACTGCTCACGGGTTTTCTGAATTTGGGAAGGCATCGGAGGCATGGCCATCTGAGAGTAAGTTGGCACATGGGTCATTGTGTCATCATGCATGGCTGGCATACTGTGTTGAGGCGGCATGCTGTGGTGTGGTTGCATGTTGTGCTGAGGAGGCATGCTGTGATGAGACTGCATGCCGTGGTGAGACATTGACTGCGGCATTGAGGTTGGTGCCATGTGTTGCGGGATCATGGAAGGTGGAGGCATGGAATCCATTCCCCGCGCGACGGGCGAGGTCGAATGCGAAGGAGGCATTGACGGAGGCTGGCCGTTGAACGTGGACTGGTTGTTTTGCTGGGCCTTGGTGAGTTGCTCAAAAAGAGACTGTGAAGAGTCGAATTCAAAGGAAAGCGCTGGCTCGCTGACGGCAACGGTGGTGGCCTCCTGACCCATCTTCTCCCGCTTGAGGTCGCGCTCCAGAGCGTCCAAAAAGAGGCGGTCGTGAGGCACGCTGTACCAGTAAAAGACCTTTTGCTTCTTCTGCGTTCGAATGCAGTTGTTCTTGTAGAGAAAGTCCAGGAACGGGCTCTTGGGCTCCTCGAGCGAAGCATCCGTGCCGGATTTGAGATTGCGGAGATCGGAAAAGATACCCTCTTCGAATTTCTTCGAGTTCTTCACAGGACGACCAAACGCCTGGAATCGGAAGGAGAGACATCGGACAATGTCGGTTCCGGAGATGTGGAAAAGGTTGTTCCTGGTGGATGTTAGTATGGGAGTATGCGAGGTGGAGGAAGCTGCAGCCGCACCATAGCACGCATGACACGTATTCGCCCGTTGGGAGGAGAAATCGCCGGCAGTACTGCTCCTGTCTCCAATCTACGGGAGCGGATATGAGGAAGTACTTGACTGGGGAGGAGTTAGCCAACGATTATGCGCTTCCATCACGCCGAAGCGGTGTGCGCGTACGATTGTCCACCTGCTGCAGAGCCACGACCGAATCCTGCGGCAGACTCTGCTGCGCATCTTGATCCAGCAAAAAGGTCTCGGGCTGCACCGAGCGCGATTGCGGCGGAGGCATGGACGGTGCGGGGTGGGTGGAAAACATGGTGTCGCAGGTCATCCACAGCGCGTCGCGGTGTAGGGCGCTCAGATCAAGCTCAGCGCACGGAGTCGATCCGGAGCGAGGAGAGGCGAGTTTCGAATGGGATCGGCTGCTGGGGATTGGTGGCTCGCCGGGGAGGATACGCTCGAGGCAGTGACAACCAGGTCGAATGCGAGGACGATGAAGCGCGCGGGCGGACGATGCGAGGCGAGGCGAGGGGCCAGAAGTGAAGGTGGAGAACGAGCGGCAGCTCAGTTCGGCGGAGAGACGGAGAGGGAGAGAGGGAGAGAGAGGACCAGCCTCTAGGCGCAAAGACAGAGATGGTATGGGGAGTGTGGTGTGAGACGAGCTGCGGTCATAAGCCCTCTAAAGGCCTGGCGAAAGAAGATGTGAAGCTGTATGAATTGCTGAAACGCGGCGGGAGAGCTGGGCGCTTGAAACACACTAATACTTGTGCGGATTCTCGGGCAAAACCTTGCTCACGGGAAGAGCCCAGGTCCCTGACTGGTTGGCCATTGCGAGCGCAGGGATTTCTTCCAGACGGAGCACACGGGCCTGATCGCTCCCCTCGACCCTTGACTCGGGCGGTTAGCCGCTGCGAGCCTCGCCCGTTCCTGTTTGGACGTCGTCGTGCCCGCTGTCCTTCCTGTACCTAAGTCTAAGTGTAAGGCAAGGTAGAGTAGGTACCTTACAGTGCCACTCCACTCCACTCCACCACCGTCGACTGCACATCTCCACTCTGCAATCTTGCATGGATGCGTGGTCGGCGGCCTGCAAGCCCCGACGGATGGACGGACGGCGATGCGCCCACGCGACTCCGGCATGCCTTTTTTTGTTCGAAATTCGATATCATGCATGGATGCATTCGCTGGCCCACTCGGCCATTTTCGATCAATTCTGACTTTCCCCCCAAGCAAACATGCTTTCAACCCACGCCATCACGCAGAGTCAGTGGCATGCGTGCCGACTCGCCGCACAACCCTTCCTCATCGACACCGGGTGGCTGCTGCGCCCTGCGTCCCGACCAGGAACCGCTGACTTGCTCGTCGGCCACCAAATAATCCTGTCTTCCCGCCAGTCTTACCACTTGCAGCGTCGAGACGCGCACCCGATCCGCGTGCAAGTAAGTTACCGGGTACTGAACTGGATTAATCATTGTCCTCGTTCAATAATCTTGGCCGACTACCTTAGCGAACCGATGCGGGCCCTCTCCAGCGTCACGTAGCCGGCGTGGCACAGATCGCGTGGCGTTGACAACCGCACCCTCTGCGCCATGTCCTGTACTACCTGATCCCCAGCCCGCCCAGGCCGCTGCACTGTCATAGGCGCTTCCCGTTTGCTCACGGCGCTCAGCTGGGAAATTGAGATATCCACCCTGATCTAGAATGCGTTGCGCGCGTCCGGTGTGCTACGGAATCTCACGGAAGTGTTCACGTCGTCGACAACGCTCATCATCAGATCGACAATCGCCTGTCTAGCGATCGCTGCCCCTCGTGGCTGAACTTTCCGCTGATCTTATGCCCGGAAATATACCTCACCAGCACCAGCGTCCGGTGCTGAAGCCTGAGGCGACYGTTTCACCCTACAAAACATTCCATCACATCATTCCATTCTCCACGCCGAACAAGCATCAACGCTAATCCCACATGTTAGCTGCATACCATATCATCAGTGGCTTGGCTCTGGGACCGGAGATCCTGTGGTCGAAAATAGGCAACGTCCGATTTCCATTTTTAATCTTCTATAGGATGAATGCTCGCAGAGTCATGCGCACTCACTCCATCATCGTTTGTATCGTTTGCATCGTTTGCATCGATTACCCCCACACCCACCCGTCGTATTGCCAATGGTGTTCAATCTAAAAAATCTACGCCAACATATTCCCGGCATGGCCTACTACGGAATGGAATATTCGCGCAACCACTCGGACCTGAGTCAATCTCTCCATCTCATCCTGGCCTGTCCTTGTCTTTGAAGATGGATCGATGATGGTTTGTCCGGCCTAACCTAGATCTGAAAAGACCTGTAATAACGGGGAACAATCTGACCGTGCGCCCCACCGGACCTCGCGATCGATGCACTACTCTCCCAAAGCATCGATCTGCTCGCTTCTCTCGAGATATGTGTTACACACACTACTACACTTGTGGAGTAACATGAAACGCTGCGCGCGGAGGAGAACAATTCTCCCAGGCTTCACAGATACGGTATGCACTGCTTTCTGCACAACCAACGCTCTATCCAACCACTTCCAAAAGTTTAAACACGGAACGAATACATTGGTCAATGACTTCTCCACAAACAACTCGGTGGTCAAGTCTGGACCGTGGCCACATGTCAGCCAACCAACAGCCACAAAGTCGTAATGGTCGTCGTGTCCGACGTCGTCCGCGCTGCTGGGAAGAGCTTTCAGCTCGATCAGTGCAATCTTGACATTGACCCACCCAAGCAGTAACTTACAGTAGTTGCACGGCCCGGGCGAGGCCATTGGTAACCGGGCCGAACGACAAGCATTCTACACCAACATCGTTCGTTTCAAGTTGAAAGGGAAGTATCCCGAACCCTTGCAATCAATGCCATGGTTGGAAGAGCAACGATACTCCGTACCATGCCCTCGGATTTCGCGATCCCCATCTCGACACCGACGGGAATCTGCCAAGATGATCAAAGAGATGTAGGCTGCAGTTCCTCGCATGCACATCTCACCAATACAGCGAGCTGCGATTTCCTCTTTCGAACAATCTTCGGAAGCTCGTGTAATCAACCCATCCTAGTACAGCATCAACCATCCACGAGGTTGGATCCACGCCCGACTCCACAATAAAAAGGAACCTTCCGCCTTGTCTGAAGAAGTGTGGCTGAGTCCGCCAGCATCCCCATGAGTCCACTCCCCTTGACAATCGAGATAATCACATTGTTGACATGGATGACCCTCCCAACGACTTCTACTATTCCTCTCATGCTCCACGTTTCGCTTGCGCCATGCTGTCGATTGTCAAGGCGTCGAATGATCTGGGCGAAACTTCCACCCAACCCATCTACCTTTCCGCCCCACGAGTCGGTAATAAAATGAGTGGATCCTCGCTCGTGAATTTCCCGAGAAGAAACCTGTACGATGCAAAGCCCACCCTTTCCTATACTTTCCAATATGTGTATTATCGTACACGTGGCAATGCAATCYACAGTAAATTGGAAATGAAGCAGGGAATCTCATCATCCATCATCATCGCTTATGCTCGTTCACAACCATGTGCTATAGACAAGTACAGGGTGTGATGGAGACCCAGTTCGAAAAGACGAAGCAGCCGGCTACTCAGCCCAGAAAGAACATCTACCGATCTTGCGGTATCAAACTTGAACTGATGTCTTTGTTTGAATTCATCGTCGATCTTCCAAGCAGCATAAAACAAGCATCAAGACTCCAAAGAACCAGTTCCACGCCCCCTCGAAACCAGGACAGCTCACCTGAAGCAAGCTAGGTAATCCGCAACATCACGTGCGCAAGACTTTTTACATTGAGTCTGACTTTTTCGCAAGGAAATTATCGTCGATGGGCTGAAACCAGAATCCCATGTACAAGCATAAGGATTGCGAGAACCGGTTTTAGATGCCTACTCTGCGACGAACGGCATCAAAGTCCACCGCCGCGACTCCGAGGGAACCAGGAGGAGAGTAATGTAGCAGGCGATCCCGCGATGACGTGCATTTTATGCGGACTGTGCAGGAGTTGAGACCGCATGCATGGTGGTGGTGTTGTGGAGGGATGTATCATGTTCCTCTTGCGCTGATATACGCCCGGCGCGGTATATTCGATTCTCAATGTCTCGCTTACCCGCATGATACTGTAAGGCTATTCGGCAAGGAGATGGTGATCGTCTGCCGTGGTGAGGATTGCGCATTTGGCATGCTGTGATGTATTGCCACTTCTTTTTTTAAATGCTGCTTGATTGTGATCAGCAAAGATGAGTATTGCGTATTGTATACTCCTACAATCTTCTCCGCAATGCATGATGACGATGCGTCGATCTCGCCTCGTCATTTACGCATTGGTTCACAATGTACTCTGAAGCAGCCCAATCTATCTGATAATCACAGCCCGAAAGCAAACCCGACGCCTTGAACCGGTTCTGCGGTTTCGGGCGGTGCTTTCAGGGTATGGTCCGAGTGCGTTGGAGATATCCAGCGAGCAAACCCAAGTACTGCCAGTGCCTTATCCAGGTCACTGTTGGCGGGGGAGCTGGGGAGGCGGGGTGGATGAATTGTCGTGGAATCTTTGTTTCAGTCATGTTGCAACACCGTTTGCTGGCGAGCACTCCGAGCATTGGTACTTGTAGCAGGTGTTGAAAAGAACGATCTGTGATCTGTTGATGCTGGAGTGTTGAATTGAAGCTTGTTGATGTGTTACATGTGTTTGAGGATTGGGGGATGGTTTCGAATCGGGTAGTGATGATCTTGACCCTTCTGTGCCTGACTGAGGTACTCRGGCAGAGCAGCACCGAACCAAAACATGGTCATACAGAAAAAAGGCCATACTTGGCTGAGAGACTCACTATTGCACTCCGATACAGCTGGTGAGGAGGCACGGGGATGTGCAACCATATTGATGAGTGGACTGCATTTCTCCAACACCATGGCGATGGCGATCAAGGGGAAGGAGATTGTTGTGCAGTTTCTTCTCCTTGGACCTGAATATGTCATTACCGGCGACGAAGAACGTGTGTCGATGAAAGAAGTTCCAAGAAGTTGTTGAGAAGAGACTGAACGTTGTAGTCGCTTCCGGCCGAACCGAACTCCGAATCCCGTCCTCTCATCCGCCGCCGTCTTCGCAAACTCCACTTCCTCTCGGATAGAACTACGAGCAACATGATGAAAGAATGCTGACAGGCGACCTTGCGCATCACCCGACGCTCCCGTGATAGTTAGGTTGCATCCCACTTCAGCATGGAGACGCCTCCCAGCACCAGCACCAAGGGGCCATCTCGCCGGCCCCATACGAAAACACGTACGTGGCGCGTGGGACCAMACCCTACCCTCCCCTCCCCATATTATCCATTCATTCACTCACTGACCATGTTTATGCATGCCTGCAGGCCTGGGCTGTAACACATGCAAGGCGCGAAAAGTAAGATGTGACCAGATCAAGCCCGTGTGTCAAAACTGCACGCGCGGCAATCGAACATGTGTCTACGCTTCAGTAAGCCAAGCGTCCAGCCCATCAACTTCCCTCTCCGTCACCCCAGCAGAGGCGCAGGATTTGGAGTTGATGCACTATTACACCATCTCAAGCCACCAAATACTCTCCCGACTTCCCGAGCACTACTGGATCTGGCAGGTGCAGGTTCCACGCATGGCATTCTCTCACAAATACCTCCTCCACGGCCTCCTAGCCCTGACTGCCATGCATCGCTGTTCCGGCGCCGATGAATCCCAAATCCCCAATTTGGTCGCCTTGGCCCGATATCACCAACAACACGCCCTGGTATTGTACATTCCCCTCTTGCAACAAATCGATCCCGACAACTGCCATGCCTTGTTCGCCTTTTCCATCGTCCTCACCCTCCTCTCGTTTGGCATGCTAAAGTCCGACGACCACAATCCGCAGTCCCTCATCAACGGCTTCACGGATGTTTGTGATTCCCAGTTTGGCGCAGCGGCAGTGGCCACCCAAGCGGCAGAATGGCTGCGACATGGACCACTGGGACCGACCGTCGTGCCGATTGTGCAGCCCAAATCCGACCTTTCAGATGTTGATCCCAGCGTGAGGGGCGTGCTGGAGCCTCTTCTACAATGCGCACAGAGTGTTTGCGAAGAAGCCCGAGCCCATCAGAGTGCCGACGAGGTGGCGTCGAGACATGCAGCGTACATGACCTCCATCATGGCACTGGCGAGCATCCAGCAAGAGGAATCCGCCGCAGAAATCGCCATGATAACGGCCTGGCCTGTGATGACCACGCCGTCCTACGTCAAACTGTTAAAGGAGAGAGATCAACTTGCCCTTGTGATTTTGGGGAATTATGGTGCAGTTTTGCATATATGCGGCGGACAGTGGATCATCGAAGGATTGGGTCGGCGATTGACGGAAGCTGTCTATGCAGAGGTCGATCCGGGTTGGCATCCACTTTTGGCGTGGGCGAGAAGCAGCAATTATGCATCACATTGCCCCACTCCTGTCCCTGCTTCCGCTCCTACTCCCACTCCTCACGAGATGGCGTCCGAGAATATCACTTGAGGCAAGAGTGATGTTGAAGATGGAAAGGAAAGCCTTTTCAAACGATCCTGGAGCCAGCCGATCTCGCGCAGGCAAGTTTGGACCTGGATGTGGATCTGCTTCATCCGGTTCTGCGATCCAGCAACAATCACACTCCAATGAGCATGCAGAGGGAATGATGAAGAAAATGCAAGCATCTCATGATTCTCAAAAAGCCTGCATTCGCTAGCCGCCCAAAGCAGCCCGACGTGGCGAATTCCGGCGCTGGGGATCAACTCCAATGGAAGGAGAAGCGCTTCCACAACACTATAATGTGTAATGATAGAAAGTACGGCAGTACGATTCATCATCATCATCAAGCCTAGATGGTCTTCAGCGAACCATCAGAACGGTCTTCAGAACCGCATGTTTGAACCATGTATTACCAAAAATGGACGGGGGTCATGCAGGGCCGAACCTTGTCTATAATATCACCCAAGAAGGGGATCTATAGATTCTATACCAGAGCTGCACGCATGAAACTTACCTGGGCTGATTGACCGATAGTATGGATTGTTCAGCGGTGCCTGCTTTTCTGGGCTGTTCTCACCAACTGTGCAATCCTTCATCACAACTTGATCATGGGAATGAAATGAGCGGTTTCCGTCATGGATGGAATTTATACCAGGGATCCTCACGAAACCTCTGATTGTTAGAATTAGAGATAGATGACCAACAAAGGTATGCCTACTTCTTGTACACCCAAATATCATCATCACTGCTCCAATATTGACGAGTCCCTTGCATTACCTCGTGTTACACTCTTTTTCCCAACACAACGCAGAGCCCGACAACAAGAAAGAAAAAAGAGGAAGAAGAAGAAAACAAGGAACAGGAGCACAAGAAACAAGAACCTAAAAAGAAAGAGCGAGGAAAAGAAAAAGAAAAAGAAAACGACAACGAAAAATGACAATCCTCCTAACAGGTTCCCACGGAAAAACCACCCTCCCCCTCTCAACCCTCCTATCCAAAAACAACCACCCACACCTCCTCTGTTCCCGCCACTCCCCCCCCTCCTCCTCCTCCTCCTCCTCATCCAGCACAGTCCACACAGTCCATTTCAACTGGCTCCACCCATCAACCTACATCAATCCCTTCACCCACCCTCTATCTCTCAAAAACCCCATCAAAGAAATCTACATCACAGCCCACGAAACTCCCGAAATCAGCGACTTGGTGATGAAATTTCTGAAAATTGCGAGGGAGAAGGGGGGAGTTAGGAGGGTGGTGGTTGTTAGTGCTTGGGAAATTGAGTCGGATGATAGGGGGGTTTTGATGGGGAGGGCTTGTGCGTTTTTGAGGAGGTGGGCTGAGGAGTGGGGGGTTGAGTGGGTGGTTTTGAGGCCGCATTATTTTATGGGTATGTATGTTTATATAATTATTCATTCATCAGAGAGGAAGAGAGGGAGAGGGAGAGAAAGAGAAAAGGAGAGAAAGGGAGAAAGAACGCAAGCCTCGTATATAGAAGTGAAAGATTGAAAAGGAAAAAGGAAAAAGAAGAAGCTAATAATGGAGAATAGATAACTTCCTAACCTACTACCACCCCTCGATCCGCTCGAAACACACCCTTCCCTCGGCTTCCGGAGGAGCACAAGGAAAGAAACCCTTCATCGATGCTCGAGATATCGCTCTCGTGGCCTATCACGCTTTAGTCGATAATAATGAGGAAAAGAAGAAGAAAATGGAGAGGAATCGGGAATATATCCTTACGGGTCCTTGCGCTTACTCGGATGTCGAAGTGAGTGTACCACCACCTCAATCCATCCCACCCCATCCAATCTCCAAACTGACCAAAAAAAAGGTAGCAACCCTCCTCTCAAAAACCCTCTCCCAGAAAGTAACCTGCCCGACCCTCCCGGAATCATCTTTCCGCCAATACCTCCTCGATCAAGAAATCTCCCCATACATGGCCAACTACCTCGCCTCTTTAGAAATGCGAATTTCTCGCGGGGAGATATGCAACAGTGAACAAGTGACGGATTGCGTGCGGGAGATTACGGGGAAAGATGCGAGGAGGTTGGAGGATTTTATTGAGGAGCATCGGGGGAGGTGGTTGTGAGGGGTGTGGAGAGGTTAAGGGGATGGATGGATGGATGATGAGAGATGTACTTTTGTATTCGTTCGATGGGATGGTACCAACCGAGGGTACGATAAGAAATATTATCATTTTTGGTCATGGCTTTGCTTTGGCGGTGAATTGCGTGTCTTTTGGGAGTTGGGGTGCTTTCTGATCGGTCTGATCGGGAGCGGCGGACGACCGGATCCCTGTTTGCATGATGCTTGATGCTTCTGAGCGAAGTCTGCGTATGTCGCTTCTTTATCTCTCCATGTCTGCATGGGATTGGATATATCCACCGTCGTCAAGCTGCCAGCACCGACCATGTGACTTCATCTCCGCATCTGTTCATCCGCCGAGACGTTCATCTATCCATCTCACCGAGATATTCCGTCGCTGTATGAACAGCTTCCGGGCAATCCAGCTCTCCTGCTATACCGCATCGACATGCCCGCATTCCACCGGCTCATCATTCATCCCCCCAAGCCACTCCCAAACGCGCGATCCATGGCATCACCCAAATCCTCTCCCTCTCCCTTCTCCTTCTCCTCCCTCACCGGCTCATCCATCAAATTGCCCTCGCCTTCCGTATGAGTATGTACATCCCTCCTCTCCGGCTCCAACACTCTCACCTCACTATCCAACCAACCCGGCGCCCTCCTCCTCTTCTCCGCCAATTCCCTCTCCCGGATACCCCTCTCCCACTCCTCCACCACTCTCATTCCCTCCTCTATCTGCCGGCTCAACTGTTCCACCAGTGCGCGACTCTGGTGGAGAAGAGTGTGTGGATGGGCGGAAAAGTCTCCTGTGGGGGATGTAATGTATGCCGGGAGGTTGGGGTGTGTGGCAGTTGGTGGGGATTGGAGAGCTGAGGAGGGGAGGGTGGAGGGGAGGGATTGGTAGGTGTGTGGCAGGGTTGGTGGGGTGGGGAGGTCGAGGAAGGGGTTGACTGTCAGGGGGGTTTGTTGGAGGAGGGGATGGCTGCCTGTGAAGATTGAGTGGGTTAGTGGGTGAGTGAGTGATGATGGGGATGTTCCCGGGAGACTTGCGGTTATCCATGGTGATGTCGATGTGTTGATGCGTTGATGTTGATGTCCGCTGTTGCTGTTGCTGTGATTGATGGATGGATGAATGGCGGGGTGCCTTGCACCGCCACACTTGTGTCAATCCATCGATCAATCCATGCCTCACAGGGTCAGCAATAAAATCAACAGGATGATCAACACAACAATCAAGACACCAATACAACATCCACTCCACCGATCCTCATTCCTCTCCACCACCATCCGCATCTTCTTCATCCCGGCCCCCAACTTCCCACCCACACGATCGGTGATGTTCTCCGTCTCCTCTAACAATTCCGCCTGTTCCTCCAGTTCCCGGCCCATGGAATCGGCCTGTGCTCGTAGATTGCCGACGGTGTGAAAGACTCCCTCCAAAGCCTCGTCCTGCTCGTGCATCATTTCCATCTGTCGCTGTTCCTCCCACGCCCCGTAATCCGCATCATCATCATCATCATCACCATCATCGAATTCCTCGGGATGCACCAATCCACTGGGATTGATGGATGATGAATGCACATTATCCTCCAATTGCGCCTGCATTTCCTGCACTTCCCTCCCCACCTCCTCGACCAATTGTCGGCGCCGCGAGACTTCGGCCACATCTAAACCATATCGGTAGGCATCCCCTTCCACCGCCCGCACGGAATCGTGTAGGTCTTGCAGGTCGGTGGTGAGGTCGGTGAGGTTCTGAGCGAGTTCGGAGCGCGCCTCGACCACTTCCGGCGAGCTGGTCGAGGATGCCGAGGAGCGGATGCGGAGGTAGGAGGTGAGCAGAGGTCGGGTTTGATGGAGGAGGGAGAGCACATCGCTTTGGGCCGCCGTGAAGGGATCCGGCGAGGTCATGATGTTGGTGGGGATGAGATGACTATCATGGGAAGGGTGGTGGTGGTGGTTGTTGTTATTCTTGTTGTTATGGTCGTCGTTGGATGGGCACCTCAGCTTGCAGGCAGGGGTTCGGAGATGTGGCGGTGCATTCATGCTTCTAGTGAAATCTGGGGAATCTTTCCAACATCTATCTTCACATGCTTCAATTTCTGGCATTGGGGGAAAATCCATCCCAAAACTTCATATCAACTTCATAATCCACGAACATGAAACGATAGCGGCAACAAGAAATATTCCAGACGTTCTTCAAAAAATGTCTACCGAAATGGGCCCGGACAAGCCACTCCCATATAGCGACCACTTTTCCTCTCCCGAAGAATATGTCGAATCCCTCTTGAATTTCCTCGGAAGCAACTCCCTGCTAGGAACACTCTGCGGCGGAGTACATATTCTCGACTTCTTCACCACCGATCCTCCCCTCTATCCCCGCCTTCTGCCCCAAGAATGGCGACAATGGTTCGATGCCACCGATATCATGGATATTCTCGACCTCCTCATGCGTGAGGATATGGAAAGCATCCCTCAGGAAGGACAGTGGAGAAATGGGCCAATCCCACCCAACTCTCTCCTCCAATACATCACTTCAGTCCGCCTCCATCTCCTTAACCGCTCGCCCTCCTCCTCCCGCTGCTCCCTCAACCGCTCTCTCAAATCCCGTCCTTTGGCCCGGCACGTCGCGGTGGGAATGTCGCTCAAAAAAGTACACGAAGTCGGCCTCTTTGCTCACTACCTCGACAATCTTTGCCAAACTTACCAAACTTCTACCTCCCAACAAATCTCTCATCTCGTCGATTTCGGTTCGGGCCAGAATTATCTGGGACGTGCCTTGGCTTCCCAACCGTTCAACAAGAACATCGTGGCCATTGAGTCGAAATCCGAGAATGCCGAGCGGGCGAGGGAATTCGATGTCATGGCCAAATTGGCCGTCAAGGAGAAGATATTACGCAATAAAAAGGTGTGGAGGGAGACGGGCGAGCATGTTCCTCCTACGCCACCGCCCGAAATAACCCCTTCAGCATCACCACCACCGACGGTGGAAGTCCCCCCTCCAGAAGGAGGAACGGGAACAATCCTCTACATCAACCATCGCCTCGCAGACGGCAATCTCTCCGACGTCATCTCCCAAATCCCTCCCCCTTCCTCCACAGACCCTCAAGACCAGAACCTCCTGGTAACATCCCTCCACTCCTGCGGTAACCTCCTCCACCACGGCCTCCGCTCCCTAACCCTCAACCCCACCGTCCAAATCGTAGCAATGGTAGGCTGCTGCTACAACCTCCTAACCGAACGTCTCGGTCCCGCAACCTACAAACTCCCCTCCCTCCGCCCAGCCGCCCACCCCCGCCTCTCAACCCTCGCAGAAGCCCGCGATCCAAATGGTTTCCCCATGTCCGAACGTTTCTGCACCGCCTACCCATCTCCATCCTCTTCAAACCCCCACGCCTCCTCCAATCCAACAGAAGCAGAGGGCGTCAAATTAAACATCACCTCCCGCATGATGGCCGTCCAAGCCCCCGGAAACTGGGGTCCCCACGACTCGGAATCCTTCTTCACCCGCCACTTCTACCGCGCCTTATTACAACGCATCTTCCTCGACTACGGAATCATTACTCCTCCCCGCGGCATCGTAGAAGAAGGAGCCAGTCCCGCCGGGCATTCCTCGGGCGGAACACCCATCATCATCGGCTCGCTGCGTAAAAGCTGCTATGTGAATTTCCCCGCTTATGTGCGTGGGGCGCTGGCGAAACTGATGCTGGAGAAGGAGGGGGAAAAGGGGAATGTCTTTCGAGAGAAATTGGCAGGGATTGAGGATGAGGAGATTTTGAGATATGAAAGGATTTATGAAGGGGGCAAGAAGGATTTGAGTGTTATTTGGGCTTTGATGGCTTTTTCTGCCGGTGTGGTTGAGGCGGCGATTGTGGTGGATCGGTGGTGTTGGTTGATGGAGCAGGAGGAGGTGGGGGAGGCTTGGGTGGAGAGTGTGTTTGAGTATGGGGTTAGTCCGAGGAATTTGGTCGTTGTTGGGGTTAAGAAGTGAGGAAGGGAGGAAGGGGATAGATTTTTTATAGATTGTAATGATTATGATGATGATGATTACGGTTACGATGATGAGTAGTAGATCGAAAGTAAGAGGAGAAGAGAGGAGAGAAAAGCAGGTAAGGAGATCTAATATAAAATTCCTAGGAAGCTTTAGATAGAGAAGAGAGTATAAGAGAGGAAGAAGTAGACATCTCTTTTAAATCCCCCCTTTCAGAGCAGCCTCCCAGCCGAAAATCCTTATGCGAAGAACCTAGGCATAAGTAATAGAATTCTTTCTTACAAGTACTAACTACCAGATCGAAGACCTAATTAAAAGACGACTGTGCTATTGCACACTAGGCCTACGTTCTTCCTCTTGGGACTTATACTCTAGTATATCCTTCGTAAATGAGAATCGCTTGGACTCGGAAATGCATGATCTTGACATTGTAGCGGGTTTTAGAATCCTGGCCGGCCGTTGCGATCCTTGCGTGGGAAGATAGATTWTCAGGGGATATTGTGTGATTCGCGATGTGATCAACTTCTTTCTTTTTTGGATGGAATGAGTGTTGGGATGGTTTTTTACTGTTTTTTGTGATGTTTGGATGGGGGAATGAGGCCTGCAATACAATKGAAGAGAGGTGAGTTGGAGGTGATTGGGCAAGGTCTTGAAGTATGAGACTCTTACTCTTGCAGAAGGAGAAAGAGGTCCATGCGTCCAAGTCCGTCTTCCCAAGTATCGGCATTGGATATCAAATCAAACAACATCTTCAATTGAAGCATTTCCACCAGGAAGTCAAATTCATCATGCAACAGTAAAGGAAAAACGGTAGGATCGTGGTATTCCCAGCCCAACGATCTCATCTCATAAAAGGAAAACCAGCACATCTCAATGAAAGTTTTCGCCCTCCAATTCCTCCCTTCAACGGGCACACCCAAACTCCAGCCTTCGTATCGGCATTCCAATCCAATCAAATCCCTGGGGTATCGCAACACACACACAAACTTCCCTCCAATCATCTCCAGCACATGGGGGTTTTTTTTTTCTACTTTGCAGGAGCAGCGTCCTCGGAATCCTCCAGACCATTCCCGCTGTTGCCACTCATGGTTCTCGAGAAGAGGGATCGTGCGGTGGGGTTCTTGTTGTTGGTCCTATCGTCATCATTCATATCAGCCTAAACTACTCTCGCCATCTTCATCGTGCTTGCATTGTTTACTCACTGCTTGTTGATCTGCCTCTGCTTGAACCCCGCGAGCTTGGAGCTAGCCGGGCTGAGAATGGCATCGGAAGGAGAGATATATGTCCCCGAGGAGTTGTTGTGTTCAGCAATCTTCTTGTCCAACGCCTGTTTCTGCTCRTCGGTGTTGTGGGTCGTCTTGTTTTCCTCGCCGGGCTGCATCGTGGTGGAGGGGTTGTTGTTGTTGTCAGTGACAATGGGCTGCTGGTTGCTATCCTTCTCGGCAAGCGCGGAGGCGATGGAGTGCGACATGTTATTTTAAGAGCTGCGCGCGCGTGTGTGTGTAGTGTTGTTATGTTTTGCTTGTCTGATGTTTTGTTGATCCTCGCCAGCCAGTGGTTGATTTTCTTCAATTCCGATGCGGTCACGTCAACAACAAAGTGCCGAATCGAGCATTAGCGCTGATGACTCCACCTCTTCGTACGGCCGGGCCCGTGAATACGAGAATCTCTTGGCTCACACCTCGAAATCAGCCGACCGACGTCTTTCTCGATTCCGCCCGTGATTTATTGACAAACCCACAAGACATCCCACGACAACCGTCCAAGATGCCTGTACGTATCCTCCGCAGCCTCCATCACGAGAATATGGAGATGATATTTGGATGACTGACATTTCTCGCGCGCCCACCAGTCCCACAAGTCGTTCCGCACCAAGCAGAAGCTTGCAAAGGCCCAGAAGCAGAACAGACCCATCCCACAGTGGATTCGCCTGAGAACCAACAACACCATCCGGTACGATGCGCCCGAGGAGGGAAGATGGCGGTGGCAGTCATACTAATTGGATGCCGCAGATACAACGCCAAGAGGAGACATTGGCGCAAGACCCGTATCGGCATCTAAACGACTCGCCCACCCACCAAACGACAATCACGAGCTTTTTACTCAGCGAGCGTGCGACGAACGATCCCGACGGAATGCTGCTGTGATTCGACTTTTTCACGGCGATTTGGCGAGGAGGATTGCGGGCAGGATGTTGATGATGATGGGTGGAGAGATTTCCCTCTTTTCGTACTCATCATCATATGGACGGCGGCGTTGAAAAAGAAAACAGGGCGCGTGCCATGGGATGCGTGCGATACGAATGCATACTCTACAAACGTTCTGCTGAGGAGATAGCGGGCAAGCAAATGAGAAACTGAAACGCCACCTCTGTCCTCTTCTTCCGTTCGTGTGATTTTGCCGGAGAATGCCATGATGTATCCCACGCTCTTGTAGGTGATGTGGATCTAACGTGGCTTGAGAAGGCGCGGAGTGCCGAACTACGGCGGAAGGAACGACAGGTAGTGGCAACCTGGAGGGCATACACGCCACATGATGATTCCCATTCATACCGTCACCTCAGTCTCTGTGCCAAGTCTATCCAAATGCATGGACTAATGGCCCCCGCACGCTCACTCCACCGCGAAAAGCAGCCTCACTTCCAATCAATACTCTTTCCTGCTTCAGGCCCATACATTACTCCGAAATCATGATGCATCAATACGCTGTTCAATATCTCCATGTATCATCAAGTCATCAACACAATCCTTCACATCACTCAGTATCCCTCGTCACTCTCATCCCAACGCCTACCCAGCCTTCTGCTGCAACAAAAACCCCGCCCCACTCCCCGTATCAATGACTAGAACAGCCTCCTCCCCCTTCCCGAGTAGGCCGACTTCCCCTTTATTAGGCCCAACAAAATGTTCCCATAACTTGACACTCCCACCCTGAAACTTCATCACGCAACTACTCCCCGCATAAGCCACGCGATTCCCAAGCTCAATACTAGAACCATGCTCCAGCACCCTTTCCCCCTCAATCACCCCCTCACTCCCACACCGATTCGCAAAAACCACCACAATCGGCTCCTGTGATCTCGCTTCTTGAAAAGGCCAGAATCTCTCCAACCAATACGCCACAGTCTCCATATCCGGCAAACTCGCATGAGCTTCCGTATCTTCAGGTGTGAGACGTGTAAGCCAAGCCATGGAAAGCACAATCAGCTTACACCCATTCCTCAACATCGTATTCGCAAATTCGTAATCCGTCCAGGGAGCTTCGAATCGATGAGGATTGATATCCATACAAATCCCATGTCCCACCAACCCTAATCGCCCCAGCTGGCCAGCGAAAAAGGGACTTTGATTAGGTGAAGATTTGAAACCTTCTGTGGCCCATGTCTCATCTGTATAATACAGAAAACTCTTCCTGTAATTCGCCAGAATCTCGCCTTGGGGTCCTACAGTTACGGTACTGTTGTAATTCGTCGTGCTGCCGTCGGGGTTTGTGCAGATTTCCGGGTAGCCGACTATGACTGTGCAATTCCGAGTTTGGGCTACGCGGGATGCCCATTGTGTGGTGGGACCAGAGGTGGTGGGCTCTAGGAATGGGGTGATGGCTGAGAGAGATGGGAAGTTGTAGCCTGAGAATGCGAGTTCGGGTAAGACGAGGAGGTCAAGGTTGGATTGATTTGTTGAGAGGAGGGAGTCTGCTCGGGCGATGTTTTGAGATTGTTCGCCTAGGCGGGGATTGAATTGGAGGACGGCGATTTTCATGGCGAATGAGTGGTCTTGTCTCTTGTAGTTGGGATTGGGATTGGAGACAAGTTGTCTCGATGGGCGTTGTTTTCAGTTTTGCATCGTGATTGCAGTTTCGATAAGTAGATCCGTTTGTCGTTGATTTTAATGGCCTTGATTGATCAAATGCATAATCCTATTCGAGCACGAAGAATTCTTTCTTGTTCCTGAACATGCTATCTTGTGGTAGTCAGTGCGTTGTTGTCAAGTCTGGGATTGGAAGGAGGTTTGATACCGAGCAATTTGGCAAAAAAAGTCCCACCGGTTTCTGGACCGTAGCAAGATCGCAGACCACAATCTCATTGGCTCGGACTAGGCCGGCGCTAGTTAAAGTACAGCGAAAGCGCATTTCCTCTCCGCGCTCCAAACAGAGCTCAACTTTCGAGAGTCAAGACTCAAAAAGGGCGGAAAACGGGGCGGATCACCTTTTCACTTTTGCGTGGAGATACTGACAGGACCTCAAGCTGGAATCTCATTCGCTCGGTTAGCGCCGGCGCTAGCTAAAGTACAGATACTGGTTAGGTCTTCTCGTCCTATCAAAACAATTTCAACTTTGGAGAGAGCAAAAAGGGCGTTTCTTGGATTTTCGCCTTCTCCCTTTGCGTGATCACGAATCCACCCACCTTTTCTCCAAGGCAGAGATTAGAACAGGATGCTCGACGCATATGTTGCGACTGAATTGGATTACCTCTCGACATCGGTTTTCAAGTTCTATCGACAGGCTCACGCTCTCCCAGTCTCCTCTTAACCTGCACCAAAACTAGATCGTACATCTTGACGACGGTGACTTTGATGATGTGTAGAGAAGGCGGCGCTTTCATCTATAAACTCATCCTATTTAGCCAGCGTCTCTCCTTCAATGCAATGTTTTCATACATCATAGCTGAACATGATGACCCACGAAGCCGTAGCTTCAATGCAACACTCGCATCCTAACCCTGAACATGAATCGCCGCTCAAATGCAAAACGACATACTACCCGCTCTTTTAAACCGAAGAATTCAATCCTTCCGCGCTAACCACCTGCTGCAACGGATGCTGGACATGTCCAGAGGTTCCATTCGTTGAGGTTCCATGTGCCTGCTCAACCTTGATCTCAGTCGAGCCGTTGCTGGTTGAGGGAGCAACGTCGTTCGGAGCAGGCGATGCAGATGCTTCGATCTTGGTGGTTAAACTCGGCTGGCTCGGAGCATGAGTTGGCGGCAGTGTTTCCGCTGAAGGCTGGTGAACGCCGTTGGTGCTTGAACGACCAGGAGTCGGAGGACTAGTCGGAGGTGTTTCCTTATTAGACGCCAGAGACTTGTTCTTCAGCTTCAAAGTCACAATCAGACTGTGTGAGCCGGCGTCGTCGTCATCTTCAACATCCCCCTCTTCATCTTCTCCTTCATCGCTCGCATCTTGAGCATCGCTCATCTCTGCAGCGTCTTGCATGGGTTCATCCTCTTCGTTCTTTTCGGAATCCCAGCCATCGCCACTAACACCGTCTTCTTCACTCATCTCATCAATAGAGTTGTAACCATCGATGTGCTTCCGCTTCTTCAAGTTGCTGTCGTTCATGGGCGGTCGGGCACCTCGATTCCGGGTTGCTCTGCCTCCACGAACAGGGTCCGTCTCATCGCTTCCCTCACGCCCCGCTCGAGAGCTGTTGTCGAAGTCGGTACCAAGCTCGTCTGCGTTCATGACGTTGCCGCTGAGGAGGCTTTCCCCATATTCGCCAGTACGCGGCTGCTTGATCTGCCTGCCACTGGCAGTATATGTGGGCCCTGCTTCAAAAGGAGTGCTGCGAGCAGATTGGTGTCTGGTGGATCGGCGGGTCGACGCATCATCAGAATCGCCCTCGTCACCCTCCTCGTACGTATACCGCATACGTTTCCCGCGAGTCCGGCCTTCATATATCCCAAATCCAGGCTCAGGTCTTGTAAAGGCCGCGCGACGCTCTTGACGGTACTCGCGGCGGCGACGCTTCTCTTCTGTGGCTTCAAACATGGGTATAGCGTTGTTGATCTTTTGGCCCAGTCTCCTCGCAGCTTGCGTACCATCCATCTTTTCTAGTTTCTCCGACAACGCCTGAACCTCCTCGATGTTTCCAGCAACACTGTACCAGTGAGCGTTCTTGGTATGTCGACTACCTTCTCGGTACACCCTGAAGCTTGTATCATCGAGTCCTTGAATGAGGAAGTACCGTCGCTTGTCACCATCCTGTCCCCATGGCTGGACCGACAGAGGCTGGTTCTCGTCGTCGTTGTGGCGTTGCTGCTTGTACTTGTTCTTGATCATCTCCGAGACAACTTCCGAGGAGGATAGAGCCCAGATGACGAGCGTTCGGAGGAGGTTCAACTAGCACAGTTAGAGTTAGCATGGTGACACTCGAGGTTGAATGAAAAGACATACCCTCTCTGTCGGACTCATGTTGGAGAAGTCCTTGCCTCCATGAAGTGGGTTCTTAAACTCCCATTTGAGCGGCCATTGAGACTTGTGCGTAGACACGGCTTCCTCGAGAGCGCGTCCATGGTGTCCTCGTCTGTTYGCACATGTCAGCAACGTTGTTCATCATGTCCCCCCACGCATCTCTTTCACCACCACCACAGGGATAACGTACTCGACCGGCTTCTTCCTGTTCAATACCAACGCAAGCAGCGCGCATAGCAGATTCTCAATCTCTTTCCCCGGTACAACATCCACCACACCCCTCTCAATATCCTGCGGTCCGAAATGCGCCAGTTTATTAGAGAATGCCTCCTGAAATCGCGATCTGAACATGACAATGAACTATTCGGCCCAAAAGTTAGCCCGACGTGTTACTCGCCCAATCCACGCGTAAAGAGCGCGCTTTTACGTGTTTGAAGGGAGGGAAACTGACGGCAATGTCTGGATTATCTGCCAACACCTCTTCATGAGGTGGTGAAGGTGCTCGTTTAGGCCGGGGAGGAGAGACCACAGGCGGAGGAGCGGCAAGTTTGGTGGCCTTTTTTGCCTTCATGAATATTGGCGCGAGCTTTTTGACCTCTTCCTCGGGCGCTTCGGAGAGGGAACTGTCCGAGTCGATATCCATGGCGGCCATGGTTGATGAGTGGGAGTTTGGCGGTGGAAAGTGGGTGGAATGAGGAAGGGTGCGCTCAAAGTTCGAGACGGAGACGTCACATTGGATTCCCGCCAGCACATGAGAATGATTAAGTAATTGAAGGCTAGAGAGAATGAGGAGAGAGCGGCAGAGACTATTCACTTTTCACTTTCATTCGGATATCTATTTGAAGTGGTACAGAGTACATTCGAAGGTGATACCAATCGTGTCGAGGCGATCGAAGTAATCGTCGAGGATCATGCGCCGTTTGAGGCGTGCAGTCGCAAGGTTGCATTACTAACCTTGATATGTGGYCTGGCCTTTCAACGATGTCGATAGGAGCCTTCGCGGGTCTTTCTTGAAGTCCTGGCAGAATCTCTCAGTTCCAAGGTTGTCAAGTGTGTGGTGTGTATTGTGCAAAATGTGGTGAAATCTTCGTCGCCGAACAGCCACGAGAGTAAGGATGAAAGGTTGAGGTCGATGCAGTGTCGTGGTATCATACAGGCTACAGCCAGCTGGGCATATGAGGTGGTCGCCGAGGCTTCAAAGATGGCAATACTGTCCCAAGACTGTGTTTTCGAGCGTTATTGGGCGCAAAATGGTCGAGCAGCTCTCCACTTGTGGATCATGAGGCATGTATCTCGCCCTCTCGCTCGGCATATCTCTCTCCGCGTTGAATGTCCGCTGCTAGAGAACCGAAGGGCATCTTTGAGGGTAAGACCGTCACAGTATCGACACCGTAATTCGTCATGCCTGGTTTCCAGATCGACAAGCGTTCTGTGTGAGGTGCAGAGAGACAGGACGAACTTGTGGCAACTGCATCTTTCTGTATTTCGTCCCACGCATGCCTGACTCCAGGAAGAAAGATGGTGAAGATCAACGTCTGCTTGATCATATGGCGTGCACGTCTTGCATCCCCCACAGATTGACGACAATCTTCATCAACCGCAGAATCAATGGAGCAATCATCAGAATCCTCGCCCTGGAAAGAAAATCACTCACGTCGCTCGATCATGGCGCCGTCTCTCCAACTTGCCGAACGATTTGAACGCATCAGTTCAGCGTGAGTGATTGAGATCATGAGTGCTTCGCAGACCTAGCGTTTTAGGAATCAAGCTGGCATTCATAGGTGTGTCGTTGTGGTGATGAAGAATCAGATGAAGGGCAAATTGGGCGAGTTGCGTAGTAGCATGAGGGCGCGCTCGGACCAACAGAAAGCCAAGAAATCGATGAATTCGATATTCCTCGCACCTCGACCTGCACACTTCCGACTGAACTTCACCTCAGATAACATCCATCCGCCGTCAAGATGGGTCGTGTTATTCGCAACCAGAGGAAGGGTCGCGGCTCTATCTTCACCGCGAACACTCGTACGCAGCATCATCCGCACGATTGCAGCGTCCATCGCATACTAACATTCCTCACAAGGCCTCAACAAGGCTCCGGCCAAGTTCCGCACCTACGACTTCGCTGAGCGCCACGGATACATTCGTGGTGTGGTCAAGGAGATCATCCACGATGCCGGTCGCGGTGCACCTCTCGCCCGCGTCGTTTTCCGCGACCCATACCGATACAAGTTGAACACCGAGA
Source organism: Ramularia collo-cygni (assembly GCF_900074925.1). Classification (NCBI taxonomy): domain Eukaryota; kingdom Fungi; phylum Ascomycota; class Dothideomycetes; order Mycosphaerellales; family Mycosphaerellaceae; genus Ramularia; species Ramularia collo-cygni. The sequence goes on from NW_019716266.1 coordinate 127,785, forward strand.
CTTTCATCGCCAACGAGGGCATGTACACCGGCCAGTTCATCTACGCCGGCAAGAACGCTTCGCTCACCATCGGCAACGTCCTCCCACTTGGCTCCGTCCCGGAAGGTACCGTTGTCAGCAACGTGGAGGAGAAGATTGGCGACAGAGGTGCGCTCGGCAGGACATCTGGAAACTATGTGACTGTCATCGGCCACAACCCAGATGAGGGCAAGACCCGCATCAAGCTCCCATCAGGCGCCAAGAAGGTTGTTAAGAGCTCCGTCCGTGGCATGATTGGAATTGTCGCTGGTGGTGGCCGAACCGACAAGCCTCTCATGAAGGCTTCGCGCGCCAAGCACAAGTTCGCTGTCAAGCGCAACTCGTGGCCCAAGACYCGTGGTGTTGCCATGAACCCCGTCGACCATGTAAGGCATCCGAGGAGAGTTGCGATGTGGACGGGCAAGACTAACGCATTTCGCAGCCTCACGGTGGTGGTAACCACCAGCATATCGGTAAGGCCTCGACCATCTCCCGTTACGCCGCACAAGGTCAAAAGGCCGGTCTCATTGCTGCGCGGAGAACGGGTCTCCTGCGTGGTACCCAGAAGACCAAGGACTAGATGCATCATTGAATACGKGGGTGTTTGTGGGGTCTCGAAGTGTTTGCACTGCGTTTTCAGCAGATGCCAGGGCTGCTTCATGGGTTGTAGCTTAGCTGGAATGGCAAAAAGCTACATGTTCAGAAATCGGTCAATGTGCAAGCCAAATGAGTTCACGTTTCACGCCAGATATCTTACTTTGCTGTGCAAGTCTCGTTCTTCATACCTCTCTCAGCAGTCCAAGTTGAGGTCTCTGAAGGGATCTAATCTCTCCCAACGACGCATTTCTAGATTGATCCATCCGCGCATGCTCGTTCTCGTGCTCCAAAATTACATTTTACTACCTAGCACCTTAGTCTGGGCCCTGCGCGGCGAATGCGGGGTCTCAGACACGCGACTCCACCAGTTTTATCTTGAAACGAGCGGGCATAAGTAGGATACAATCGTAATCTACCTAGCATCTGCTTTTTGCTGGGAGTCGCTTCCTTGAAAGATTGCGTCGTTGGTGAAATTCAGAGCCTTTTAATTCCGTCCACTCTTTGGTCCTGTTATCATCTTTGAACTGCTGACGCGGCCACTGTCATTCTCCCTTTTGCCAAAACGACCTTGTTGTCTAGCATTCCAGCAAGCGTCACACGGATACTTGCGGACTTCAAGGTGGCGTGCAGCAGGTGCTACTAATCGATCGTAACGTTACTCCAGGTCAGCAAGCAAACTGCCAGCAATCAAACCCGTGTCATCCCGCCGACCTAGGTATTCCATCACCACCCCTGTCGCTGTTGCTGCTGCTCGGTCGTCATAGCAGCATCAGCATCTTCCTCATCAACTCTGCTGTGAAGGTCGAGCTCCGAGGGAAACRTTGAACAGGTCCGACGCGCACATCAGCCAGGATGAACGTCAACAAGAAGCTCGGCCGCTTCAAGCAATGGGGCAAAGAACGCATGGGAGGCGAGGTCAAGACGGACACCACGGAAGACTTCAAGTCGTTGGAGGTGGAGATGCAGCTGCGTTGCAATGGTAGGTGGCCAGGCTCTGTGTAGGCACGCCTACCACATACTGATCAGTCTCAGGCATGGAGAAGATGAAAAAGTCCACCGACACCTACATCGTATCGCTGTCGAAGAGGGAAAAGTACCAAGACAAGGAGCCGCAGCTACCCGTGGGCTATTTTGGTGCCACCATGGTCAATCATGGCGATGATTTCGAGGCGGACTCGGAGTTTGGGCAATGCCTTTCCATGCTCGGCCGGGCCAACGAACGTATCGCCCGCATGCAAGAGACCTACTGTGCCWATGCCACGAGCAGCTGGCTGGAATCGCTGGAGAGATCGCTGGTGCAGATGAAGGAGTACCAGCGAGCTCGCAAACAGTTGGATTCCCGGAGACTGGCTTATGACACAGCTTCAACCAAGATGCAGAAGAGTAAGAAGGAAGATTTCCGCGCCGAGGAAGAGTTACGCTCGCAGAAGATGAAGTACGAGGAAAGCAGTGAGGATGTATATCGCCGCATGCTGGACATCAAAGAGGCAGAGGTGGAGTCTGTCCAGGACTTGACAAGCTTCCTCGAAGCAGAGTTGACATACTACGATCGATGCCGGGATGTGTTGATGCAGTTGAAGCGGGACTGGCCGGCGTGAGTACAGCCTCTAAACATGCAGACTGACTCGATACTAACCTAATACTAAAATTAGCGCCAACGGCCCTCTTCGATCCGACGCTTCAAGTCCAGTTAACGGTGGACCCATACGCCGGACAGTCACTCAGTCTCGTTCACGCGCCGGCTCAGTGAACGATCGCTTCGCCCGTATTGCTGAAGACGAGGGTCTAGAACCACCTCCAAGACCCATCATAAGCTCGCGCACGACCTCGGGAGCCAACTCTCCTGCGAGAGAACTGCCCGGTTTTGATCTTCCCACTCGTCAACCTAACTATCGCAGCGCTTCCACTCCTGGCTTTGAAGGACCCATGTCGGTGGGAGGCATTAATCGCGAGAAATCTCCCGCGGGCATGCCTCGTCTGACCCGTGTCCCTACGGAACCCTCTGCTCTGATGGGCGCTCGATCGAACCTACGAATTACAAAGTCGCGTGATGGCCCGCCTCAAGCCACCGCCGGGCAAGATGTCTTCGGCGACGACCAGAGCGAGTACTCCCAGCCCCCATCCAGCTTCGGTGATCATAGGAACCCGAGCTGGTCCACAACAGGTCAGGACGGTGGCAGTACGACCAAAAAGGCTCCACCGCCACCACCTCCGAGCAGATCGAAGAAGCCACCACCACCTCCCCCGTTGAAACGGAGCGCCTTGAGCACAAGCGAAGTGCCAACAAGGTACTAGATTGTCAAGGACAAGAGCGTCACGCACGAGAGGCCGGGTAAGCATTCGATGCCAAGGTTTCATGGCGAGGGTAATGATTGAWTGTTCGTCACTGCAAGGTACTATGGAGTTTGATACGGTGACAGCACTGTGATTTGCACTCTCCTATGGCAAGTCGCCTGGTTTGAGAAATGACACTGTGTGGAAAGGCACAGCAGGGAGCCGTTATATGACGAGCCATGTTTCGCGTCCTACTTTTCCCACTCTGCTGAACGCCTGACGGAAAGCCAGAAAGTCGGGAGCGATTCAGAAAGGGTTCATGCGGAGAAGGCGAGCAGAAATACAATGCTATTGTCGTGGGAGTTGATCTCAGCAAATGCTCTTCCTAGTAAGTCCGTCCTGGCTGGGTCGTCTTTTTGTATTCCTTGTGCCAATTCATCGCTTTGGCCTGCCCCTCAACGAATCCCACAGCAGCCCAAACGGTGCTTGTTCTCGATGTTCACGGCTGCACAGCTTGCACCTCATCTCGAGTAAATTGCCGGCTGCTCATAAGGTCGTCCATACTTCGACTTCGCTGGTGTGTACTTKGCCACAAGGTCTTCCATCTGGCTTTCCTGTTTCATTCCGATGTCGTCCTCGACATACGTACTCGCGTTGAAGCCTCTTACAGCCCTCTGTAACCTCCCGGGTTGGAACACGGCAAAGAGAAACACCGTGGCGAAGATCGGCAGAGCATCAAACATGTATATGAAGACCTCCTTCGAGGTAACGGTTCCATCTGACCCCTGCGCGTGTTCGATCCCGCGGACGATGTTCCGTACCATGATACATCCGCTGGCCACCAGGAGCGTTCCGATGTAACGCTTCCAACGAAGTGTGTTTGATCCGCTCTGTGCTTTGCATCTTTGAAGAAATAAAACCGCCATCCATATGAACACGACGAAGACGAGGATCTGCAGGACCAAGCCGATAATCACTACCTTTCCACCGATGCGTTGGATATTCAGACTTGTTGTAACTCCCATTCCGATCCCAGAAATCTGTACCAGGAAGCACAACACATCGAAGATCACAAACAGCTTCGACATGAGCTTTGGTCGAATTGGCGAGAGCTCGTCTGCGTCCAGTATCTGTATGATGCGGCTGAGAGACATGTAGAGTGTTGCAGCAAGGAAGATCGGAGCGGGCAGGACCAAGAGATCGTAGAGGACGTAGGCTTTGAAATTGCCAGGCTCTTGCGATAACCAGAAGCGACCATAGTAGCCGAATGTCTCCACTGGTTACTGTCAGCTTGAGACCATCGAGGGTTCTTGGGTCTTACTTACTCATGCAGCCGATAAGGAATGGAATGAAGTACCAGCTCCGAAGCCAGACCATCTGTGCGAAGTGGATGATGGTGCCCACACCGAAGCATGCGATGAAAACAATTGCTGCAGCATGACTGGGCTGGTAGCTCATGCTCCATTGCTTGCCATCTTTGGAGGTTTGCATGGTAAGAACTTGAATGTGTGGCTAATTTAAATAGAGGGTTGTAAGAAGTGGAAGGTGGACGATGTTGCAACGCAAGATTTGAAAAGACGAGAAGCAGCTCTTAAACTTTGCATCCAAGGAGACTTTCCGTGTTGAGTACGACTATCGATAACAGTCGTCTGTAACAGCATACGCGGCACGCTATCGAGCTCGCAATGCAATGCCTCAACTCGTGGGTATGGTCATGTCATGGCGTGGTTGGCTTCGTGAGAACGCGAACACGAATACGAAGAATTTCGTAATCGTGATCGCTCAACTTTCGCTCAGTATGTTATCACTATACAACAACCCTTTCAACTCGAATACGGCAAATTCTTATGCGGCATGGAAGCTCAAGCACAACGAAAGAAAGTGCTCGCGAGGTCATCTCATCGGAAATCAAGGCAAGGTTGCCTCGAATGCAAGAGGAGGAGAGTTAAAGTAAGATGTTGCCCATTCAACTCCTTCCAATTCTCTTTCCTACGTTTATTGTTCGACATGCAGATACTGACTCTTCAATTACGACAGTGCGATGAGTCGAAGCCAGCGTGTGACAACTGCACGAGACGATCCTTGACATGTCACTATACCACCACGAGAAATCGTGCAACTTCGTTCTCGCCTCCGCATACCGAGGGAAGCATTCCCTCTCTAGAAGGTCCGGATCTTGGAGATCTCCAGCTCTGGCATCATTGGTTGACTGTAGTGTGCTACACGTTCTCCGACGATGCCAACTCGCTGATTATGTGGCAAGAGAACATTCCCAAGATCGCTCTTCAGAACCGCTTTGTCGCTCAACTACTCCTTGCTTTATCGGCTTTGCATCTTGCTCGTACAGACGAGCCCGGAAGAAGCTCCCATTTGGCAAAATCCACGGTACTGCAGACCAATGCAATGAGCGGCATGATGTCAGCACTTACAGACGAGCCATCATCGAGCCGTTCAAGCGCATTATACGTGGCGGCCATGCTGCTCTGCTTCTGCAGCTTGGGAAACCGTCCAAGTCCAGGCCAGTATCTGCTCTATTCAGATGAAGGAGTACCGCCTTGGATGGACTTACTGCAAGGTGTCAAGTCGATCCTGACACAACATAGACACATTATCACGGGCATTGGTGWGGAGGAAGCAGAGTCGGAACCCAGACAACCTATTGTACCGGACGAGGTCTTCCCTGGCTATTCCAAAGCAATGGACGAATTGACGCAACATATCTCTATACTTCGCGCGGAAGACGAGTCCTTTGACAAGTATACCCACGCATTGGAAATGCTTCAAAGCTCCTTCGAAACGGCGTTTGAGCTTCACGATGGACAGACCAAGATGCGGCCTCATCTTGTGCTCGCGTGGATGTACAGGATTAGCGAAGACTTTCAAGCCTCGCTACATGAACGGCGACCCATGGCATTGGTGATCATGGCGCACTACATGACAATCTTCGCGAGGCAAGAGAAGACTTGGTATGTCGAGGGTTGGACAAGACATATTATGAAGGCTATTGAGAAGGATCTCCATCCTGCGTATCAGCGCTGGCTGGAATGGCCGGCTTCACAGCTAGAAGGAGCTGCCTAACATCAGCCATACACCAACGTGCAAATTGCAACAGCAGAGACCCGGTTCTTCTAGGATTGCTTGCGAATGTCCCCAGGCCATCTGACTTGAAGGAATGACACCCACGCCGCATGCATAAGYTTTGACATCTGCAGAGCAGGACGTCACCTCTCAGGATCATAAGGTACATCGTCACAGGCACAGCCATACCCTGAGCACTACTCCATATCAGAGTCCATACGTCTCATGGTCCTCTCAACGATCAAGCGACGTCGGCATCAAAAGGTAAAAATTGCTCAAAATCAGCCTGCAACCTCTGGCGAGTCTTGAAACAGAACTCGAATCTCATCATGGATTTTTTGTATCGGCCTCGAGTCCTCCTGGTGGGTTTGTAGTCTTTAGATAAACTAGTTGTAGACTCCAATATCCTCGGCGTAGTGCGCTTTGACGTTGTCGACGAAGCTTATGGCTGTGTTGAATGAGACTGGTTCTCCCGACTCTCGTTCGACTCTAGGTTTCTCACTGGACATATCTCCATTTCGTGCCATGTTGTGCGTTGACAGGTGTCTCTCGATAAGAGGAACCAGGACGAGGAACCGTCTTGCGGATCGGCCCAAGCAGCGGCTATGGCAGGATTTATTCGGTAGCCTACGTGTAATGCGCCGAGATAATGATGTCAAGCTCTACTGCGGAAAACGTCATTCTCGTTAGAAAATGAGCTCCGAGAGGCCGCGTTAGTACATTCAGACAATGAGAGCATACGGAGAGAGTGCTTAATGATGCAAGTTTTCTTCATTTCATTCGTTCGCGAGATGATAGGTAAGGAGTAGCCATTCGACCGCAGACATCCGAAGACCCCGCGGACGCCGAAAGCTTCCAAACATCCTACGCACATGTAAATCGTGATCCTTCCACTACGCCTGAAACGCCTTGCAGAAATCTGCCGCTCCAATGCATCGAAGAGATTCTCGTGATATGAAGGCTCTCTCGCGCGGCTCTCGTGTATAGCAGGCGAGAGGCCTCTGGAGCAGTTTCCCCGTGCCTCACAGGTGGGAGACGTCTAGCGATCCTCGGCCCACTCGTTTTCGCGGCGAATCTGGTCTTCCTCCTCCGGCGTAAAGTCGTTCTGGATGTTGAAGGTCTTGCGGATCTCCTCGGGCGACTTGCCCTTGATCATGTTAGCGACCGTCTTGCAGCCGACGTCGAGGAGCGCCTTGATATCCATGTAGTTGGCAGCGAGGATGATTTCAAACAGCATCTCCTGGTCCACCTGCATGAACTTTTGGTCCCAGTCCTCGATGTCGGTGGTCTTCTTGCGCGAGTCGGCGTCATCGTCGGTGGTAGGCGCGGGGTCGCTCTTGTGGTGGGTGCACCACTCGAGGACCTTCTTGAGGACGGCTTCGGAGACCTGCGAATGATGTCAGTCACGTGGGAGAGAGGAAGGAAGGAAGGAAGTAAGCGGCGAGGTACTTACGTTCATGATTGGGATGGGCTCCTCGCCTGGCGCACCGAGGTCTTCGATCATATTCTTGATCAACATGCTGCGCTCGGCAATCTGGCGTTCTGAGGATATGTATTAGCATGTGCCCGCGCGCGGTATTGAAAGTGAGGCGCATACCGGTCTCGATCTCGATGTTATCGCTGGAGACAAGCTTGACGATCTGTTCACCTTCGGGGACAGACATGATGGCAGGTGGTATTGGTAATTGTCTGGTGGTTGTTGTTGATGGTATTGGTGAGTGGTAATGTGATGAAGCCGTCGGAGAAGATGCGGATGTGGATGTCGATGTCAAGGTAGAGGTCCAGTTGGCGGGGACATGGATTAAGTACTAGGCAAAGGCAGAAGCGGACCCTTGGGAGGCAGCAGAACTCTAAATCTGGGTCGGTCCTCACAAACCGAACAGCAAACCACTTTCCGTCAATGAACCCTAAGCTCTCATTCACTGTTTGCGATTGTCCTCAATAATGAAAAAAAAAGTCGCTTTCGGCACAGAGATGGTTTGTCGCATGCGAGATGTCAGAGACATGTGTTTGAAGCACAAAGAAATCCGCGAGGCGTGCCGGATCTGGCCTGATGCTCACACATTCTCTCAGACTCTAGTTTGCGGCATGCTTGCGGCACAGGCCCTGCAGGCAGGCGCTGACACAGGATAGGCAGATCATACAGGGCATCAGTCGATCTCCTCTGTGTGGCGCGAGATGCGAGGTTGGAATATCCTCAGGTCGTGTGGTATAAGGTAATCCATCATTCGAAAGTCGAGAGTCACTCTAGACACCGCGCGGTTATGAGACTGCATGGCCCGACTGACGAGCGTGGAGACTGCATTGCAAGATCTGGCGGGATTTCCGTTAAGGAAGTTGAATATATGGGTGATGTGATTGTACATGGTCTACGAGTACTAGGTAAGGTAACGGTACGGTGGACTTTTAGCGACTTCCCTGCAACAACGCGATCTAATATAGCTTAACGCCACTAAGTGGAGTAATTTCACACCTCGCTTATTAATTTAATTGCCCGTACAATTATATATAATAAACGTCGTTATTTGCTTATATGTGTGTAATATTACCGTCCCGTTATTACTTAGTTACCGGTCCTAATATATAACGGGTTTCGGTTACCTTATCTTACTTTAATACTGCTATTATGCATATGCTTCTGCTAGTAACTTATTATACGCGTAAGAGTAATATTTATATACTATAAGACTCTTCCCTCTACCCTTCTACCGTCTCCCCTAGTCCTCCTAATAACTACTATATTTAATACTCTAATTAGCACTCTTACTACCTATCCTCCCCTCTTTGCTCTATTCTACCTTTCCGTATAATAACCGAGAAGGAAGTTCGCCGCTTCGGTATAAGCGACGTCGACCTATAGGATATATACTACTCGTCGGACGATAATAGTAATCTATGCCTTATAGTTAACGACGATAATATAAGTAAAGATAATCGCCTTACCTAGACGAGACTAACTAGTATAATCTAGCTTAAGACTAGTGGCCTCTATATTACTAAGGAACAGGCGGAGATAATCGATACGGCGRGTAGCTACGCCCCGAAAATTAAGAAGACCTAGGACCCGGCGAAGTAGATAATACTTAGAGACCGTAAGAACACTATAGACTCGATAATCATCTAGAGCCGGTTAGTATAATTACTTCTAATTAAGATCCGAGCATCCTTACTAATAGATTCGTAGCGGTAATATTATTAACTAGGAATGCACCGCCTACTAAGGCTAGCCGATCCTAAATAAGAACGAGCGAAAAGAGGGCAGAGGCCTTTAGAAGGTACTCTTTCTCCGCTTTCCTCTTATATAAAGATATTTAAAGCTAATAATAGTAGGAATGTGTAAAATAGAAGTATATAATAGAGGGTGCCTATAGAAATTGCATCTAGAATAGTAAGAAGAACTTATGCTCCGTAAACACCTTAAACGACCGTATCCTTAAGCATAAATAGAGCGAGAATACTAGTAATAACCCTAATATAATAGGCAATGCGGTAGATCCTTAGTATAAGGGCATAAGATTCCCCTATAAGGTAAGTGCGAAGAAGGCGAGCCGTAGTAAGGGAAAAGGCAAATAGTAGAGGCTATCTCCTTCTCTAGGTAGTATAATAGTACTAAAGTAGTTTTAGAGGTAGGTATAGAGCTAGCTCTAGAGCTTATTATTTCTTTCTCTCTCCCCTTTTCCTTTTATAAGATATTCTATTTCCTTTATAGAACTAAATTAATAATCGGAGTATATACCCTTTCTCTAGTACTATTATACGGCTACTATTTATAGAGAGAAGGGTTTTATCTCGGTAGAATATAGGTGTCCCTTTTTCTATACTTTATATTTACTTTGCTTATTTTCGAAAATAAGACTATATCGCTATTCCGCCTCTCGTATTCCTCGAGTATGCTATTA